>NC_053027.1:403099127-403214936 GCF_003073215.2 Triticum urartu | reverse complement strand
CAGTTCTGTTGCCTTGGGTGAGGTTGCGGAACTCACGCTTCTTCCGGTCCATAACTCCCTGAGGAATGAAGCGAGCACGGAAGGCAGCTTGGAAGTCTGGCCAGGTGATGATTGTTCCAGCTGGCAGAGTACGCCTGTGGCTGTCCCACCATTGAGCCGCGGGTCCTTTCAGGAAGAAGGAAGCAAAGGTGACATAGCTGGCAGGGGCTACATCAGCAGACTCCATCTCATAGGTGATGTCACGGAGCCAGTCATCAGCATCCAGAGGCTGAGTTGAGCTGCGGTACACAGTTGGGTTCAGGCGCATGAAATCCTGCAGAGTCACTCGGGTTGGCTGCTGGTTCATATTGGGGCGAGGAAACTGAGCCATCATATTCTCCATGAACTGGCGATTCATCTCAAGCTGTTGGATCATACCAGCCATGTACTCAGGCGGTGGTGGGGCGTTGCCACCACGACCACGACCACCTGGTCTAACCATCCTGCTAATATTTAACAGGGATAGTTCAGCATTGAGAAATTTGCAAAAATAACAAGAGTCATTCATGATGAAACATGCACAACGAAAGCAGCACGATAGATACTACATAGTAGTCGGCATATCTTACAAAAGAGATCATGCATGGAGTTCGTTACACAGAGTTTTTGGTACATAGACTAAGACATCATAGGCGGCACGCAGGCTCGCGGCGAATGCATCTAACACTAACAAGCAAGTCTACATCAGTCCCACGCGGTACTGCGGAGGTAGGTGTAGCCCGACAGCTGGTAGTGACGCGAAGGGAAGACCTCCACGCGAGTAGCCTGGGGTCCGCGGATACTCTGGTGCGGAACCCGTTGCGCAGGTGGCAGGAGAGGGCCCAATGCAGGAGAGTAGCCTCCCACATCTGGCCAGCCGATGCCCTGGGGCATCACGGTCCGGGCAGGGTAGATCGCAGAACGCGACAGATTACCAGAGCGGACAGAGGGGTGCAACAGCGTCAGAGCACGATACAGGTGCTGACGGGTGGTGTACAACTCGTGGCGAAGAGCTCGGTTAGCTCTATCCAGCCCATCAGCATGCAGAACCAGGTTCTGATGGTAGAATGGCTCTCGGGTGACAGTGGAGTAGGCAGCAGTGTAGTAACCCTCCGCACCAACATCGGATGCAATAGCAATGTGCCTGAAGGGGGAGGTGTCCAACTCCTGATACTCTCCACGGAGACGTGTCAGAGCAGCATAAGCAGCATCGTGGACCGCCATATCGATAGTCACTCCAACACCATGAGCAGTGTGCAGCACGGTAGTGGAGTCATACTCTCGAGAGTAGAGGTGGACGATGGCACGGTACTACTCCTGGTAGAAGTCCTGATACTCCTCATAGACGGTGTACTCAGGGTGCCAGCAATAACCCAGATAGGTCATCATCTCAGCCAACACAGCAGGTGATCCTGAGGCACAAATGGCCGTCGTGTGGCGCACGACCTGCCTCGTGGGTTCCATCTGAAAACAAAGTTGTTTTCACAGGAGTCAAATGACAATGTGGATAATGTTCAAGTACTACTCTAAAGAATAACTAGGGCTTATCCAACTTTGGGGTGAATGTCGTAACGGGATCCTAGTGTCAGAGTTAGTAAATTCGTTTAACCCGAGTAGAAGGGAGTTCAGAGTCCCAGAGTAAAGGTCGAGGAGTAAAAGATCCTAGTACCACCCGATGGCGACGTGGGCCCATAAGGCACACAGCCAAGTTAGTAAAAGTTTTTGCAATGTCTAGACTCGACTTCGGCCAAGGAGTGTGGAAGGGGAGTTCCTACAGGCAGTCGGCTCTGATACCAACTTGTGACGCCCCCGATTCAATCGTACACTAATCATACACGCAAACGTGTACGATCAAGATCAGGGACTCACGGGAAGATAACACAACACAACTCTACAAATAAAATAAGTCGTACAAGCATCATATTACAAGCCAGGGGCCTCGAGGGCTCGAATACAAGAGCTCGATCATAGACGAGTCAGCGGAAGCAACAATATCTGAGTACAGACATAAGTTAAACAAGTTTGCCTTAAGAAGGCTAGCACAAACTGGGATACAGATCGAAAGAGGCGCAGGCCTCCTGCCTGGGATCCTCCTAACTACTCCTGGTCGTCGTCAGCGGGCAGCACGTAGTAGTAGGCACCTCCGGTGTAGTAGGAGTCGTCGTCGACGGTGGCGTCTGGCTCCTGGACTCCAGCATCTGGTTGCGACAACCAGAATGAAAGAAAAGGGGGAAAAGGAGGAGAAAGCAACCGTGAGTACTCATCCAAAGTACTCGCAAGCAAGGAGCTACACTACATATGCATGGGTATCAAATGGAGTAAGGGTATCATATGTGGACTGAACTGCAGAGTGCCGGAATAAGAGGGGGATAGCTAGTCCTATCGAAGACTACGCTTCTGGCCACCTCCATCTTGCAGCAAGCAGAAGAGAGCAAAAGGTAAGTTCACCAAGTAACATCGCATAGCATAATCCTAACCGATGATCCTCCCCTCGTCGCCCTGTGAGAGAGCGACCACCGGTTGTATCTGGCACTTGGAAGGGTGTGTTTTATTAAGTATCCGGTTCTAGTTGTCATAAGGTCAAGGTACAACTCCAAGTCGTCCTGTTACCGAAGATCACGGCTATTCGAATAGATTAACTTCCCTGCAGGGGTGCACCACATACCCCAACACGCTCGATCCCATTTGGCCGGACACACTTTCCTGGGTCATGCCCGGCCTCGGAAGATCAACACGTCGCAGCCCCACCTAGACCAACAGAGAGGTCAGCACGCCGGTCTAAACCTAAGCGCCCAGGGGTCTGGGCCCATCGCCCTTAGCACACCTGCACGTTGCGTGGGCGGCCGGAAGCAGACCTAGCCTAGTGGCGTTCCAGTCCAATCCGGCGCACGCCGCTCCGTTGCTGACGTCACGAAGGCTTCGGCTGATACCACGACGCCGGGATACCCATAACTACTCCCGCGTAGATGGTTAGTGCGTATAGACCAAATGGCCAAACTCAGATCAAATACCCAGATCTCGTTAAGCGTGTTAAGTATCCGCGAACGTCGACCAGGGCCAGGCCCACCTCTCTCCTAGGTGGTCGGAACCTGCCCTGTCGCTCCGCCTCAAAGATCCACACAGAGGGCCGTTGGGACAAAGGTCCTTTCAGCCCCCAATCCGTGAATCACTCGCGGGTGCTCCACAAGCCGACCCGTCTTTAGTCACCACATGTATCATGTATAAAGCATATAGTATATACCCGTGATCAACTCCCGAGTGATCACGGCCCGATAGTATAGCATGGCAGACGGACAAGGATGTAGGGCCACTGATGAAAATACTAGCATCCTATACTAAGCAGTAGGATAGCAGGTAAAGGTAACAACAGTAGTAGCAAGGACAGGCTATGCAGCAGTATAGGATTAACTGAAAGCAGTAACATGCTACACTACTCTAATGCAAGCAGTATAGAGAAGAGTAGGCGATATCTGGTGATCAAGGGGGGGGCTTGCCTGGTTGCTCTGGCAAGAGAGAGGGGTCGTCAACACCGTAGTCGATCGGGGCAGCAGCAGCGTCGGTCTCGGTGTCTATCGAGAGAAGAGGGGGGAGAAACAATAAATATTTAAGCAAGCAAATGCATAGTGATGCATGACATGACAAGTAACGGCGTTAGAGGTGCCCTAACGCGGTATGAGGTGATACCGGTGAAGGGGGGAAACATCCGGGAAAGTATCCCCGGCGTTTCGCGTTTTCGGGCAGAGGGGCCGTAGGGGGAAAGTTGCGAGTTGGATAGGTTAGGAATGTGTGGCGGACGAACGGGCTGCGTATCCGGAATTGTCTCGTCGTTCTGAGCAACTTTCATGTTGAAAATATTTTAATCCGAGTTACGGATTAAAAGATATGATTTTCTAAAGATTTTAATAATTTCTGGAATTTAATTAATTATTTAAATCTAACATTATCCAAAACAGTGTTTGCTGACGTCATCATGACGCCAGCATGACGTCAGCAGTCAACAGGGGCGTTGACTGGTCAAACTGACGTGTGGGTCCAGCGGGGCCCACCTGTCATACCCTGTTTAGGCTAATCAGGTTTTAGCTAAACTAATCACAGTTTAATTAGACTAATTAGTTAATTTGATTAATCTAATTATGATTAATTAACTTAATTAATTCCTTAATTAATTAATTATTTTTATTATTATTAATTTTAATTCCTTTTTTTAATAAAACGTTCTGGGGCCGTGGGGCCCCCATGTCATTGGCACTAGTGGCCAGAGTGGTTTCGGTGTTAGCGGGCGCTGGGCACCCGCCCGAACTGGCGCAGCGGGCGCCCGTCCGCGGCCAACGGGGAAGGGGGGGGCACGGCGAGCCGGGGCGCAGGCTCGCCGGCGGCGGCGACGGCGCACAGGGCGGAGCGGGGGAAACAGGGGCGCCACGGGGCCGGGCGCCGTGTGCAGAGGAGGCGGGGCACAGGCGGGTGAGGCCGGCAGGTAGCGGTGGTGGCCGGCCGCGGGCGTCGGCGACCAAAGCCACGCGCAGGCCGGCGTGGAGAGGCGAGGCCAAGGCGAGGGCAGACGAAGCGGGACGCGGGCCACGGCGAGGGAGGACGGCCGGGGCGCGCGAGGCCATGGCGCAGTCGGCACGGAGGGGGGGCGAGCAGGGAGGAGGGGCGCCCGTGCGGGCGGTTGACCAGGCGAGACGCGTCGGGACGGGGCGACGGCGCGCGGCCAGGGCGCGGCCCGAACGCGGTGAGCGCGCGTGCGCGCGGTAGAGGAGGTCGAGGCGTCGGGCGCGTGGCCTGGACGCGCGAGGGGCGCGCGGCGCACGCCGTCGGGCGCGGCGACTGGGTGCGGACGTCGCCGACGACAGAGGGGAAAGGGAGGAGAGGAGCTCACGGGGAGGGACGCGTAGGGTCTCGGGAGCGAGCTCGGGGGAGGTTGGGGAGGCCGCCGGGGACGAGCGGGCGACGGGGAGCAGGCCGGCGGGGTAGGAGCTCCGGGCGGCGGCGTCGTTCCACGGCGAGGAGGACGGGGGCAGGCCGGGGCGCGGCGCCGTTATCCTCCCGATCCAATCGGGAGGGAGGGGGGAGAGTGGATGCGAGTGGGGGGGTGGCTAGGGTTTCGGGGTCTCACCCGGGGGGAATAAGGAGAGAGGGGTGGGTTTGCCAGGCGGCCCGGTGGCCTGCTGGGCCGAAGCCCAGTGGGGGGGGGGAGGGGGGGTTCTCTTTTTTTTCTTTTTTGATTTTTTGTTTTTCTTTCCTTTTGTATTTTCTTTTATTATTTCTTTTCTGTTTAAATCATTTAATCCATTTAGCCATTTTATAAAAATATGTCTGTTGCACTATAATTACCTTTGTAATATTCGTCAACCACCGAACAATTTTATTTTAATTTTTGAAAACTTTTATTGTTTTCATCAATTTGAATTTTGAATTTGAACGGTTTCGAATTATTGCGAGGATAGCAACAGTAATCGGGATGACGTGCCATGATTAGCGTGGGATTACTGTAGCAAGATTATCCGGGCGTTACAATCCCAAAATTCTAAATTTTGGAATGTTATATTAAATAAATAGTTTTGATCGATTGTTTGATTGTGGTGTGGTTGCTTTTGTGAAATTGAGTGGAATTTGAAACTTTTTGGAAGTTGAATGAGAGGGAATAAAATGACTTTCCCAAAACTTTCACCTTGCATTTATGATCTCCATGAATTCAAATTCATTTCATCACAAAACCCTAGAGAGAAGACGATATGACTTCTTCCATTTAATTAAATGAAAAAGGGGTTTTGAAAAGGTTTGAATTCCATTTGAAAATATTTCAAATTTAGAAAATTTATGCAACCCAATGAGTTTCATGAGAGAAGATAAAATGACTTCTGCAAATTCTAAGAAAGAGAGTTGGAAGTTTCAAAGAATCAAATTGAAAGTCCTTTGAAGTTATTTTGAAACTCATTTTCAATTTGGAGATATTTGGTTCTTATTCAAATTATTTTTATACAAAAATAAAATATATGGAAAATAGGTTAAAATGATTCCCTATAATATAAAAATTGAGAGAAATAAATTTGAAATTATTTTATATTTTAAAAATATTTTTATCTGGTTTTTAATTGAACAAGCAGTATTATTTGCTTTCTCTAAATTTTTGTGGAATTTATTTGCCGCTAAAAATATGTTCATGTTTTGCGAAATCTTTTTATGAATTTTTTTATATATAATATGCCTATATAATTTTTTTCCTTATTCAGTTTTCCTTTTTGTTTCTAATTAAGAAAAACTGTACGTGCGGCTCATAATTATCTGTCACCCACATGCGCAGCATAGTAGATAGGACAGCCTGTATTTTTCTATTTCTCTTTCTATTTTCGTTAAGGTTTACAATTTTCTTTTATGTTATTTTATTTATTTATTTATGAAAAGTGAAAGAAAATAAAAAAATTGCCGCACAGTGTACGCGCGCGGACGGGCTGAACTCTTAGCCCAGGCGCATGATCTTTTTCAATGTCTTCCATGTATGTATATGTTTAGCCCCACACTGCCTAGACTTTGACCCTAAGCCTCTTTTCCACGTATAAATATAGATCCATATAGCCTCCAAAAATCATCCAATTCGGATTAAATAAATATTTTGGTTTGACTCGATCCACTAAAGAAAAATATATTTCTTCTCCCCTGCGGGACTTGTAAAAGTTGTCTCCACTCTCCGAAGTCTTATTTTCTCTACCTTATAAAGGTATCTTTCTTCCTATTTTTATATACTCCCATAACTTATTATTTCTAGACTAGTACGATAGAATAATTAGATTATTAATTAGTCTCTGTATTTACACTTTAGGCGTAGAAATCTTTTAGCAATAGCTATTTCTCGTCCATAAAATAGCTTGGTTCTGATTTTTCAAATAGCCATAACTTTTTACTCGTTCATCCAAATTAGATAGATCCAACGTCTACATTTTCGTCTTGATTTCACCTATCTAGTAAATCTATCAAATAAACTTTTTGCAATTTTCAAATTTTCAAATTTGTTCAGATTCATATTCAATTTTTTTATCATATCTTTTTATCCGTAGCTCTGTTTCCGATAAACCCAACTGCATCAGATTCGTATTGAAGTAATCTTTCTGTTCACACAATTAGTGTCATCTTTCCAACATATAATTTTGATCCTAGCCAGTTACTGTACTAGTCCACCAAAGAGTTGTTACACAACTTTCTAAGCAGATTCAATGCATCTGAGGAATTCAGTGTTGTCCTAGGAGATCCCGGGTTACCCGTGTGATCATCCTATGGAATGCCACCCAGGCTGAAAGGAATCATAAGATTTTTCATGCCCAGACGCTTCCATGTGCAGCCATAAGCCATTATGGGTTCTGGAATAGTTAAGAAAGTTGTGGGAAACCTTTCCATGATGGGCTAGCAGATGTAGGGGAATTGTAGGTGTACCGGCCTATCTATCGGTTAAGGGGACCTCTTCGGAAAGACTATCCCTGGTTGTGCGAGGAATTAAACGGAGGAGATCGAGTCTTGTGGGGAAAAGTGCACAAACCTCTACAGAGTGTACAAACTAATCATGATTAGCCGTGTCCCCGATTATGGACATTTTGAGTATCTGGTATTTGAATTATTGGTTGATCTCATCACTCTATTTAATGAAATTATTGGGTTAGAGTTTTGGGATTGAGTTGGGGTTACCTTTCTCAATATGGGTAATTTAACTTAGTAGTAAATAAAAATGTATTCCTTTGTTGTAGGGAAAAATTAGCTTTATGCAAAATTAAACTTAGAGCCTCCACCAGCCAAATATGCATATAGATGTAACACCCACGATGCGACTATATCTCCCATGTGTCGGAGCATCACTTAGAGGCATAACCGCATTGTAGGCATGTCGCAAGAGGGGTAATCTTTACACATCACATGTACTGAATAAGAAAGAGATAAAGAGTTGGCTTACAATCATCACTTCACACAATACATAAATATAGCATTACATCATCCAGTTACAATCAAGGTCCGACTACGGAACCAAATAAAGAAAGACCACCCCTAAAGCAAAAGATCCCCGATCGCCCCGACTGGGCTCCACTACTGATCAACTGGAAACGAAATAACACAACGCACACGATCTTCATCGAGCTCCTCCTTGAGCTTGGTTGCGTCACCTGCACTGGTATCATCAAAACCTGCAAATGATTTTGGAAGTAATCTGTGAGTCATGGGGACTCAGCAATTTCGCACCCTCGCGATCAAGACTATTTAAGCTTATGGGTAGGAAAAGGTAGTGAGGTGGAACTACAGCAAACACTAGCATATATGGTGGCTAACTTACGCAAATGAGAGCGAGAAGAGAAGCAAAGCACGGTCGTGAACTAGAAGTGATCAAGAAGTGATCCTCATACTACTTACGTTCAAGCATAACTCCAACACCGTGTTCACTTTCCGGACCAAGCCGAGAAGAGACCATCACGGCTACACACGCGGTTTATGCATTTTAATTAAGTTAAGTGTCAAGTTCTCTACAACCGGACATTAACAAATTCCCATCTGCCCATAACCGTGGGCACGGCTTTCAAAAGTTCAAAACCCTGCAGGGGTGTCCCAACTTAGGCCATCACAAGCTCTCACGGTCAACGAAGGATCTTCCTTCTCCCAGGAAGACCCGATCAGACTCGGAATCCCGGTTACAAGACATCTCGACAATGGTAAAACAAGACCAGCAAGACCACCTGCTGTGCCGACAAATCCCGATAGGAGCTGCACATATCTCGTTCTCAGGGCACACCGGATAAGCTAAGCGTACAGGAGCCGGCGTAACCCAAGTTTCCAAGGGATGGCCCTGCACGGTGCTCTAGTTTGGACCAACACTCAGAGGATCACTGGCCCGGGGGTTTAAATAAAGATGACCCTTGAGTCTGCAGAACCCAAGGGAAAAAGGCTTAGGTGGCAAATGGTAAAACTAAGGTTGGGCCTTGCTGGAGGAGTTTTATTCAAGGCGAACTGTCAAGGGGTTCCCATTATAACCCAACCGTGTAAGGAACACAAAATCAAGGAACATAACACCGATATGACGGAAACTAGGGCGGCAAGAGTGGAACAAAACACCAGGCATAAGGCCGAGCCTTCCACCCTTTACCAAGTATATAGATGCATTAATTAAATAAGAGATATTGTGATATCCCAACATAAACATATACCAACAATAACCATGTTCCAACAAGGAACAAACTTCATCTTCACCTGCAACTAGCAACGCTATAAGAGGGGCTGAGCAAAGCGGTAACATAGGCAAACAACGGTTTGCTAGGACAAGGTGGGTTAGAGGCTTGACATGGCAATATGGGAGGCACGATATAGCAAATGGTAGGTACCGCGGCATAGCAAAAGAGCGAGAAACTAGCGAGCAAAGATAGAAGTGATTTCGAGGGTATGGTCATCTTGCCTGAGATCCCGCAAGGAAGAAGAACGAGTACATGAAGAAGACAAACGGACGAAGTCGAATGAATCCTCACAAACGTGATGTTACAAGAACTAACCCGAAGAAGCAACACCGGAAAGAAGCAAACAACATGGTAAATGACCATCACATAATCATGGCATGATGCACAACCAAGTATGATGCATGTCCGGTTTAAATATGCATGGCATGGCAAAGTGCACAAACAACACTACAAGTTAAATGGAGCCCAATATGCATGGGATGCATATTGACGGAACACCACATCAATTATTTAGTTCTCTCTCGATTAGATACCCAACAATATTAAATGTTGTTAAACATGGCAAGAGAAGAAGCAAAAGCAAAATCTCTATCTAAACAAGTTTAAAATGAGGTCGGAACAAACAACAATTCTGGTAAATCCCCATATGCATTAGCAATTAAATGCAACAACAATTGTAAACATACTTGATGTTGTTATCATGAAGCGGATGACCTGTGCAAGTTTATACAAGTTTTATGAAAGTGTTGATAAGAGCATGATGCGAGCATTTGTTCACCACGACGGAAAGAAAGGGGTGTCATGGCGGCGAAAACGGAAATGGTGCCACGGCAACGTTCCGATGATCCGACAACTAGTTGAGATGCCGGTGCAAAAGAAAGTGGTGACAGGAGCGCATCATGCGATGAACGGTGGGGTGCTCCCGGTTACTGGGTTCCCACGTGTCGATGGCTCAAAAACGGATAATGCGCAAGAGACACATCGTACGCGGTGAGAAACAGTTACATGAAACCATCTCATACACATGTCACATGCATACGGTCCACTGGTGGTCGTCTCGGTGTTTATACCTTTGAAGCGTGCATTTTCGGAACGGATCAAGTCGGCGTAGAGGAAGTAGACGTTCTCGGGATGGTCGTAGGAAGAAGTGGTACACTTGTCGAAGATGAACTTGAAGAATCCGAGTCCCTTCGGGGTTGTCATGATACTAGGGGTTTTCGGACTCGTCGATCTCGTTCTTGCGACGGTAGTGGAGCACGGTCGTCGTGGAAGTAGTTGTACACATTGTCTTGTCGAGTCCACGATGAGGGTAGTTGTTCACTTGACGGTCTTTGGCAACGGTCGTGGTACACGGATCGTAGACGTTCGGGTCTTTCGTAGAGGTACTCAACGCATCTCAGATGTGTAGTCGTACACGCGCGTAGAAGAACTTGACGGGTCCCATGTGTAGTCGTTCTCCGCGACTCCGCGTAGTTGTTCACATCTTCGTGTTGTAGTCGAACTTGATGAAAAAAAGAACCCACGGCGACGGTAGACATACACAGTCAGTTTGACGGAACTTGGCAAAAACAAAAACGTTTGGTCTTGGAGTTTCCTGGACTGGTGGTTTTGGCAACGACAAGAGGGGCAGGTTGATGTGGTGGTCGTGGGCTCCTTCGGTTAGTGGCGGCCTTGCGGTCTTGGCGGCCGAAGGATTAAGGAATTCCACCAGCGTCACGACAAGGTACACGGGTCGTCGAAGGATCTTTGCGGCCAAGACCAAGAGGCAACAGGGGCAGCTTGCTCGCGGATGGACCGGAAGGTGGAGACGCCACGCGAGGAGGGTCATGGCGCGGCTGCTTGCTGGTGGTGGAGAACTCCGGCAACGACGAGCTGCAGGAGGCCGGCCTTGCGATCTGGACGGAGTAGAATGGAGGCGGCGGGGCGAGCTCGGCGGAGGCGAAGCCACGGACGCAGGGGCCGTCCGTGCAGAGCAGAGGCGGGTAGCAGGAGCGACAGCGAGGGAGTCCTGGCCTGGCAGAGCCGGCCATCCATGGCGGGCCAAGGTCACCGGTGTAACACCCCGGTAGTTAAGCTAAAGTAATCACACCCTAACGGTGCCATGTCATTGCACTTAATTTGCTAAACCACACTTTGGTCCAAACCGAGTTCAAGTTCAAATTTTAAAATCAAGTCAACATAATTAGTTCTTCAAACAGTAGAACTAAAATGTTCGAATAGTTCTATAAATTCCCTGATCATCTTGATGTTGAAACCAACTTCGTTGGGCTCACAAATAAATTCCTAGGAAATTAATAAGTGGTCTAACAGAAAATAAAAAATAGCCTTTTCAAAATAAGCAATTATTTATTTAACTCCAATTGCGACCAAAAATTGTGTGATAGCTCCTAATAATACAAAGTGTTTTTGGGCAAAGTTTTAATGGCAACAAAATTCATTTGATACAAAAATTAATATAAAAAAAACAGGAGCAATAAAAGGAAAAGAAAACAGAAACTAAACTACTGTGTGCCTGGGCCTTGAAGTAAACAGGCAAGGCCCAACCCACCTAGAGCTCGTCCCCAACCTCTCTGTTCATCAGAGGCTGGGTGGACGCCGCGCCCACGTCCGTGGCAATGGATGGCCACGTGCCGAGCATCCAGCCCGTCCCTGATGTCTATAAGGCCCCCCTCGACCCTGTACATGAACCCTAGTCCCCATCAACTCCCTCTCTCGCGCCGTCATCGTCATTTTTGTTCGCGCCCGAGCGCTGCCCGCCATGGCCTTCGTCATCCTCAACCCCGCTGTCGTCCCCGTGCGGTGAGGCCATGCCCGGCCGCTCCTTCGTCGTCCAGTACGTCTTCCTCGAGGAGCAGATCGAGCAGGAGAGTCCCAAGTCGACGGATCGAGCTGATCTCCTCCTCTGCTGTCGCCGGCGTTCGTCGACGATCCCGTCGCCCTCTGCCGTTCCTAACCATCCAACGAGCCACCGTGCGCTCCTACGTAAGCACCCCGACATTTCCCCTCTGCTAGCGCCATCAATCTTGCCCTCTAGTTGTCGTCGCCATTACTGCTGCTCCGCCGCCATTGTCGAGCTCACCGTCGTCGCCCTTGTCCACCTCGGGATGAGCTGAAACTACTGCCGTGCTGCTGGTGCTCCAGTGAAACGTACGCGTAGCTCCTTTGGTTCGTCAACAACATGGTCGTGTCCTCGATTTCCATTGAACCGGAGCCCCTGCCTCTGCCTTAGCACGTCGTCGGCATAGTTTTCGGTTGCCTTCTGCCATGATGCTGCCATCGTTCGACGCAGCTCGTCATGCCCGATCGAAAGAGCCCAGCCGTGCATCCGCCCATGGCCGTCTTGGCCGGACCACGCCGTGGCCGCACTCGTGCTCCGGTGCGCGTCTGCTCCTGCTCATGTCCATCCCCGCGCCACCCCCTGGCCACGCGCGCGCCTCCGCAGTCTCCTGCCCACGCTCGGCGTTGCCGTCGCCTCCGCCTGCCGCTGGCTCCGGCAACGCTGCCCGGGCCGCATCCCGGCCGTGCGCGGCGTTGCCTGGCCGCGTACGCGCCATGCCGCTGACTGCTGCTGCTTGCCTGCTTGCCGCCGCACCCTCGCCGCTCATGCCGCTGCGTTTCGCTGCTCTGCTGCCGCTGCTACAGCTGGCTAGCTTTTTCTATTTCTACCTTCTTAGCTCTCTGGACGGCGACAAAACTATGATCAAACAAAGTCTAACTTCGTTAAAATTAATTTGTGTTAAGAGTTCACATGACAACCTTCAAATTATTCCATTGGACCAAATTCAAATATGACATGAATTAAATTCTATAAAAATCACAAAATGCTTTGTTCTGTTAAGAGGGAACAGAGTAACCCCTAGCTATTGGGTTCCGTGTGTGTTAGTGTGTACACAGCCACGGATGGCTATGCGATCGGACGGCCCATGGTTTAATTAGGCTAGGTTTAATTAAGGCTAGTTTAGGTATGATGTAATTTAGTGCTAATTAGTCTATATAAATACTGACATGTGGCCCCCTAGTTTAAATTAATTTAGCCTAAGTAGTCTACACCTATGACCATGACATGTGGGTCATGCTATCTCTTTTGACTAGTCAAAAGTTGACTGGGTTGACTGCACTTTAGAAATTAACTTTTAAATTCAAAACAATTCCAAAAATTCTAGAATATTATTAAAGCTTTAGAAATTCATATAAAATAATTCGCAAGTTAGATGAAAAAGTTTTATATATGAAAATTGCTCGGAACGACGAGACGAATCCGAATACGCAGCCCATTCGTCCGTCACATATCCCTAGCATAGAGAACACGCAACTTTCCCCCTTTAATTCATCTGTCCGAAAACACGAAACACCGAGAATACTTTCCCGGATGATTCCCCCCTTCGCCGGTATCGCCTATCCCTACATTAGGTCACCCCTAGCACAACGTATTGCCGCGACTTGCTTTGTGTTACATTTGATTGCTCTATTATTTATTGTGTTCCCTCTCCATTACTCCTTTCCGGTAGACTCCGAGACCGGTGCCGATGTCCGTGTGTTCGACTACATCGGAGATGACCCCTCCTTCTTGCCAGAGCAACCAGGCAAGCCCCCCCCTTGATCACCAGATATCGCCTAATCTTCTCTATACTGCTTGCATTAGAGTAGTGTAGCATGTTACTGCTTTCCGTTAATCCTCTCCTGATGCATAGCCTGTCATTGCTGCTACAACTGTTGATACCTTACCTGCAATCCTAAATGCTTAGTATAGGATACTAGTGTTCCATCAGTGGCCCTCCACTCTTGTCCGTCTGCCATGCTATACTACTGGGCCGTGATCACTTCGGGAGGTGATCACGGGCATATGCTATATACTTTATACTATTACATTACTTATGATACTGTTCGAAGATGGGGGCTGAAGGGGCAGGTGGCTCCATCTCGGTAGAGGTGGGTCCTGGGTTCCCGACGGCCCCCGACTATTACTTTGCGGCGGAGCGACAGGGCAGGTTGTGTGACGCCCCTGATTCAATCGTACACTAATCATACACGCAAACGTGTACGATCAAGATCAGGGACTCACGGGAAGATATCACAACACAACTCTACAAATAAAATAAGTCATACAAGCATCATATTACAAGCCAGGGGCCTCGAAGGCTCGAATACAAGAGCTCGATCATAGACGAGCAGCGGAAGCAACAATATCTGAGTACAGACATAAGTTAAACAAGTTTGCCTTAAGAAGGCTAGCACAAACTGGGATACAGATCGAAAGAGGCGCATGCCTCCTGCCTGGGATCCTCCTAACTACTCCTGGTCGTCGTCAGCGGGCAGCACGTAGTAGTAGGCACCTCCGGTGTAGTAGGAGTCGTCGTCGACGGTGGCGTCTGGCTCCTGGGCTCCAGCATCTGGTTGCGACAACCAGGAAGAAAGGAAAGGGGGAAAAGGGGGAGAAAGCAACCGTGAGTACTCATCCAAAGTACTCGCAAGCAAGGAGCTACACTACATATGCATGGGTATCAAATGTAATAAGGGTATCATATGTGGACTGAACTGCAGAATGCCAGAATAAGAGGGGGATAACTAATCCTTTCGAAGACTACGCTTCTGGCAGCCTCCGTCTTGCAGCATGTAGAAGAGAGTAGACTGAAGTCCTCCAAGTATCATCACGTAGCATAATCCTAACGGATGATCCTCCCCTCGTCGCCCTGTGAGAGAGCGATCACCGGTTGTATCTGGCACTTGGAAGGGTGTGTTTTATTAAGTATCTGGTTCTAGTTGTCATAAGGTCAAGGTACAACTCCTAGTCGTCCTATTACCGAAGATCACGGCTATTCGAATAGATTAACTTCCCTGCAGGGGTGCACCACATAACCCAACACGCTCGATCCCATTTGGCCGGGCACACTTTTCTGGGTCATGCCCGGCCTCGGAAGATCAACACGTCGCAGCCCCACCTAGACCAACAGAGAGGTCAGCACACCAGTCTAAACCTAAGCGCCCAGGGGTCTGGGCCCATCGCCCTTAGCACACCTGCACGTTGCGTGGGCGGCCGGAAGCAGACCTAGCCTAGTAGGCGTTCCAGTCCAATCCAGCGCGCGCCGCTCCGTTGCTGACGTCACGAAGGCTTCGGCTGATACCACGACGTTGAGTGCCCATAACTGTCCCCGCGTAGATGGTTAGTGCGTATAGGCCAGTAGCCAGACTCAGATCAAATACCAAGATCTCGTTAAACGTGTTAAGTATCTACGAACGCCGACCAGGGCCAGGCCCACCTCTCTCCTAGGTGGTCTCAACCTGCCCTGTCGCTCCGCCTCAAAGTAACAGTCGAGGGCCGTCGGGAACCCAGGCCCACCTCTACCGGGATGGAGCCACCTGCCCCTTCAGCCCCCATCTCCGAACAGTATCATAAGTAATGTAACTGTGTACAGTATATAGTATATGCCCGTGATCACCTCCCGAAGTGATCACGGCCCAGTAGTATAGCATGGCAGACGGACAAGAGTGTAGGGCCACTGATGGAACACTAGCATCCTATACTAAGCAGTAGGATAGCAGGTAATGGTAACAACGGTAGTAGCAAGGACATGCTATGCATCAGGATAGGAATAACGGAAAGCAGTAACTTGCTACACTACTCTAATGCAAGCAGTATAGAGAAGAGTAGGCGATATCTGGTGATCAAAGGGGGGGCTTGCCTGGTTGCTCTGGCAAGAGAGAGGGGTCGTCAACTCCGTAGTCGTACTGGGTAGCAGTGGCGTCGGTCTCGGTGTCTAGCGAGAGAAGAGCGGGAAGAAACAATAAATATTTAAGCAAACAGATGCATGGTGATGCATGACATGACAAGTATCGGTGCTAGGGGTGCCCTATCGCGGTATGAGGTGATACCGGTGAAGGGGGGAAACATCCGGGAAAGTATCCCCGGTGTTTCGCGTTTTCGGGTAGAGGAGCCGGAGGGGGGAAAAGTTGCGTGTTTGATACGTTAGGGGTGTGTGGCGGATGAACGGGCTGCGTATCCGGGTTCGTCTCATTGTTCTGAGCAACTTTCATGTTGAAAATAATTTAATCCGAGTCACGGATTAAAAGATATGATTTTTTAAAGATTTTATTAATTTTTGGAATTTAATTAATTATTTAATTTAATTCGAAAAAGGATTTATGACATCAGCATGATGTCATGCTGATGTCAGCAGTCAACAGGGTTGACTGGTCAACCTGACCAGTGGGTCCCACTGGTCAGTGACACATTTTAATTAGACATATTAATTAACCTAATTAGTATTAATTAGGTGGGGGGCCCACTGTCATACTAATTAATTAATTGACTAACAGCTTAATTAGTTTAGTTATTTGATTAGTTTAAATAATCAAAATTAAGTTAATTAATTCTTTAATTAATTAATTAATTAATTTTTTCTATTTTTTTATTTTTATTTTTATTTAAACGTTCTGTGGGAGGGTAGGGCCCCACATGTCATAGGCCAGAGGGGCCTTGTGGGCGCGGGCACCCAGCCCGATTGGGCATATACCCGGGTCAACAGGGGCGGCCATCGGCACGGCGAGGCCGGTCGCCTGAGGTGGCAGCGGCGAGGTCATGGACGGTGATGGCCACCGGGCGCTGTGAGGCGCTGGCCAGGGGAAGCGGGGCCGCAGCAAGCAGCAAGGGGGGCGACGCGGGGAGGAGCTAAACAGCGGCGGTGGTCACGTAGCGGGGCAGCGGGCGATGCGGCGCGGGGAGCGGCATAGCGACCGAGGGGGAACGAGGGAGGGGGCGCGGCTCACGTTCGTTGCCGAGGAGAGGGGCGGTGAGGCGCGAGGAAGCGGCCTGGGGAGGAGGATGAGGAGGACGGCGGCGATCCGGCGGGGAGGTTCGGCGACGGGCGACGTTGGCAACGGGACCGATGCGCCGTTCTCGATGGGGAGGCGATGAGGTCGGCGGGGTTGGCGACGAGGACGCAGGGGCGCAGAGGAGGCCCTGGGGGCGGCACCGGCGCCGGCTGCGGTGGCCGTAGCGGAGTGGTGGCTTGCGTCGGGCGCGGCCGTGCGGGAGGAGATGAGGAGGCGGGCGTCGATGGCAGGCGGCGGCGCGGCGAGGTCGGAGCGGGCTGCGTCGGGCGGCGGCGGCGATTGGCGGGGCCGGCAACGACGGGCGTCGGGGCGGCCGTCTCCTCCCGATCCAATCGGGAGAGATGGGGGGGGAGGGAGATATTTCTGCGCGGGGGGGGTGGGGGTGGATGGGGTTAGGGTTTCTGGTAGTGGGGGGGGGTTATAGCCGGGGGTGGGCCGGCTGGGCTAGGTGGGTTGGCCCAGTTGGGCCACGGCCCAGGGAAGGGGGTGTTCTTCTTCTATTTTTGTTCTCTGTTTTCTCCTTTTGTATTTTCTTTCTTTTATTTAACTTCAAACCATCTAGCCATTTTATAAAAATGTGTTTGTTGCATCATAATTACCCTGGTAATATTCGGCAACCACTGAACATTTTTGTTTCAATTTTTGAAAACTTTTATTGTTGTACTAATTTGAATTTGAATTTTGAACGGTTTCGAATTTTGCGAGGATAGCAACAGTAACTGAGGTGTCATGGCACGATTAGCGTGGGATTACTGTAGCAAGATTATCCGGGAGTCACAGGTTGAGACCACCTAGGAGAGAGGTGGGCCTGGCCCTGGTCGGTGTTCGCGGATACTTAACACGCTTAACGAGATCTTGGTATTTGATCTGAGTCTGGCCACTGGCCTATATGCACTAACCATCTACGCGGGGACAGTTATGGGCACTCGACGTCGTGGTATCAGCCGAAGCTTTCGTGACGTCAGCGACTGAGCGGCGCGCGCCGGATTGGACCGTAAGCCTGCTCTTGTATTAAGGGGGCTAGTTCTGCTTCCGGTCGCGTTCGCAACATGCAGGTGTGCAAAGGGCGATGGGCCCAGACCCCTGCGCCATAGGATTTAAACCGGCGTGCTGACCTATCTGTTGTGCCTAGGTAGGGCTGCGACGTGTTGATCTTCTGAGGCCGGGCATGACCCAGAAAAGTGTGTCCGGACAAAGGGGATCGAGCGTGTTGGGAAATGTGGTGCACCCCTGCATGGAAGTTGATCTATTCGAATAGCTGTGTCCCTCGGTAAAAGGACGACCCGGAGTTGTACCTTGACCTTATGACAACTAGAACCAGATACTTAATAAAACACACCCTTCCAAGTGCCAGATACAACCCGGTGATCGCTCTCTAATAGGGCGACGAGGGGAGGATCGCCGGGTAGAATTATGCTATGCGATGATACTTGGTGAACTTACCATCTACTCTCTTCTACATGCTGCAAGATGGAGGTTGCCAGAAGCGTAGTCTTCGACGGGACTAGATATCCCCCTCTTATTCCGGCATTCTGCAGTTCAGTCCACATATGATACCCCCTTTTCCATTTGATACCAATGCATACATATGTAGTGTAGCTCCGTGCTTGCGAGTACTTTGGATGAGTACTCACGGTTGCTTTGTTCCCCCTTTTCCCCCTTTCTATACCCGATTGCTGCGACCAGACGATGGAGCCCAGGAGCCAGACATCACCGTCGACGATGACTCCTACTACACTGGAGGTGCCTACTACGTGCGGCCCGCTGACGACGACTAGGAGTAGTTTAGGAGGATCCCAGGCAGGAGGCTTGCGCCTCTTTCGACCTGTATCCCAGTTTGTACTAGCCTTCTTAAGGCATTCTTGTTTAACTTATGTCTGTACTCAGATATTGTTGCTTCCGCTGACTCATCTATGATCAAGCTCTTGTATTCGAGCCCTCGAGGCCCCTGACTTGTAATATGATGCTTGTATGACTTATTTTATTTGTAGAGCTGTGTTGTGATATCTTCCCGTGAGTCCCTGATCATGATGGTACATGTTTGCGTGTATGATTAGTGTAAGGTCAAATCGAGGGCGTCACAAGTTGGTATCAGAGCCGACTGCCTGTAGGAATCCCCCTTCCACACTCCTTGGCCGAAGTCGAGTCTAGACATTATAAAACTTTTTACTAACATGGCTGTGTGTCTTACGGGACCACGTCACCATTTGGGTGGTATTAGGATCTTTTACTCCTCGATCCTTACTCTGGGACTCTGAACTCTCTTCTATTTGGGTTAAATGATTTTGCTAACTCTAACTCTAGGTTCTCGTTAATACTTTCTCCCGAAGAGCCCCTTCATTCCAGATGATGGCCTGCTTCACCAGAAGATTCCGAAGATACTCTCCGTTATTCTTTCGAGACCTTGTGCCCACCACTTTTGCTATTCCCGACCACCGATAAATCCTTATGGATAACTGCTTACACTTGTCGTTCTTACTTTTGTTCCTAGTTTCCCCTGTTATTACTTGATACCCTGAAAATTTCTTCGATAATTCGAGAATCCTTTGTGCCCACCGCTTTGCAGCTCTTTGCCGCAGACATACCCTTGCGGATAATTTCTCGCAGTTATCAAGTATCCGCTCATCCCTAGTTGATTCATGTATTTCACAAAAGTCTTAGAAATACCATTCGATCCCTGAAAATCCTCAACAACCTATTTGCTCTTGAAATTCTTGCTTGCTTGCATTATGATTAACCTCATAAGTCCGGTAATCTTATTGGCATCCTTAGTCATTATCAGTTTGAGTCTGTTGAATCATTATGTTGGGAATTCTCACATTCCTTAATCAGACCCCAGGATTCATCCTTCTGGCTCAGACGTCATTTTGAACATGAGCTGGTCCTCGACCAATCAAGTTGTCGTCGAATGTACCCCTAAGTCTATTCAACTTATCCATCCCTAATCAGAGCATTGCTTCTGATCCCTTGTTTTGGAATTCATACTTCCTTTGCAATTGAGCTTTGAATTAAGTCAGTTGTTTCTATAATTTGATCTCCTTGGATTCTTTCTTCCTCTGGTTGAATACCGATGCTTACATCAGATCCCTTGAGGACCATCGGATCCTTTGTTAGATTTTACCCGACAACGTCCTTCATATTCAATCACTTTGGAAGTTCTTCCTATGATATATAATGCCATTAGTAAATCCTATTCTGTGTTTGGCCAACCATTCTCTGCTTTTGAGCTGGTGCTATTTACTCTTGAAGATTGTGGTATATGTTTCTATGATGCCCCGATGGGTTGAAGCTATGCCTTTTCTAATCCGTGTAAACCCGGAAGCTTCTACGTGGTTATATTGATGAAAGTGGGTTTGGAAGAGTGTCAACTTTAGGAAGTAATGATCCCACTATTTTGGAGGATGTTGAATATTATTTTGACAATTATGAAAGTGGATTTGGAGAGGTCGTGACTTTATTTAGTAATGATTCCACTATCTTGAAAGAGGTTTCAATCGATTATGATGAGAACAAAGTTGCTACTTATGATAATTATTGTGATGATACTTATGCTATAAAAAGTAGTGATGATTATATTTATAAAACTTGTCATGATTATGATTACCCTTTTCCTGAACATTACTCTTTTAATGTGGAAACAATTTATAGTATTCGAGTTTCTTATGATACTCCCACTATTCTGAATAAGAAGAATTTTACTTATGTGGAGAGTAGTAAATATTCTATGCTTGTAGATCATGAAAAGAATGCTTTATGCGATGGTTATATTGTTGAATTCATTCCATACTCTTATGGTATTTTGCTAAATAAAATTTGTACACAACTTCATCAAAAGCGAGAAGTAAAATGAAAGGTTATGCACGGAAGAAGTGGGAGTGGACCTTGAGCCTTTGCGTTCATGCCCATGGACCCGATGTGAAACTTATCATCGAAGCTTCTTGTAAATGATATTAACCCCCTTGTTATAAGTTCATCCTGTATCTATGTTTGGTCCTTTGCAATAATGGTTCCGACCATATTTTCTCATTAATACCATTTATCGGACAAGTTAAGTACTTGTCTTGTGTAGATCATTGCACCTGTCCAACCTTTACTTTGATCTACCATCGAGTATTACACTAGGATATCTTGATAATGTCATGGAACTGCATAACTTCTTATGGGTTCTTCATCAACTGTTATTTCTCACCGATTTCAATTTTTCTGGGTTCTGGGTTGTCGTCAACCGAGAACACCGATATGTGAACCGATTCCTCATTCCAGTTTGATAACCCTAGTTAATTTTCGTTGCTTATGAGTTTAATAATCCTTCCCGTCATTCCTAGCCTGATCGGCTATACCATTATTGGGCTAATTTTTAACTATGCTACCTGGGCCTTATCCCCGGAGCACCACTTTTGACGATGAGCTAAGCTTACGTCGATTTTCCTCGTCATATCATTTCGTCTTGAACAACAAGCCTGATTTCGAGTTTGTGTCGTACTCATGGTTCCAATAATTTTTTGCTTCATCGTTCTATTGACTTGATGTCATCACCGATCGATTATATCTTCTTGAAACCTCTCGACAAATTTGTCGTGATCATTGTCAACATTTTGACTCCTTCCAGGATATCAATTGAATTCATGATGAGAAGTACCATCCTTGCCCTCAATGATTTGTGTTATCACCGACCACTTTATTGCCTTCTGTTCAACACAAACTTGTTCGTGTTTCGTGATATACCTTGAGATCCTTACTATCCAGCATTTGTTCTTTACCTTGGAGTATTACCATTTTTTATGTCAAGAATGTCGTGAGAATTTCACCACCTCTTAAGAATTCTTGATACAGGTGATACTCCTTGCCATATCCGTTCGCTCCTTGTTCACCGTGTTGTTTCTAACCGGAAAACCGACAATTGATCTATGATGTGCGACTTCGAAACTTCTAGCAACCCTATTGTTTAGAAGTGAATGGCCGATAGTTTAGTTATCAAATCACCATTCTAACTTTGATCGTCCTACTTAGTCCATATTTCCAGGTGCATTTTCATTCAATATTTAATTGTGGATGTTATCATCAAACATACCTCATTATATACTTCGATGTGTCCAATGCTATCACCTTGTTCACTTAATTGTGGAAATCCATATTTTTGGAAGCCTCGATGAATTGCCGCTGTGTCCATCCGCCACCTCCTCATCCTCTCCATGGTTTACTGATGAACCCTTGTTTCGGAACTTGCTCCTATAGTTCATTTCCTGAGAATCTTATAATGTCATCTCGTCGATTTTTGTCGCACCTCTTCTCAGGCATCCTGAGTCTAACCTTTGCTTGAAGACCACGCCAACGCTATCTCGAAGCATGTCTATGGTACTCCAATTTTCAACAAAGAACATTTGAATCCCAATGCTAAATGTTTCTTGCTCAATTATCCAAACACCATTGTATGGGTAATGTCATGAAATTTCTCTCACCTTACCTAAAGAGTTTTCTACATTATATCCTTTCATGGATATCATGCTCTGCTTGTCCTTGGGAAGGATATACCCTTGAAATATGTGTTTAAACACATTTTCCTTTCCATTGTTCTGTTTAAACCTGATAATCACTTTTCCTTTCCATTGGTTTGTTTAAACCTTCTTGTGATCTATATTATATAAGCAGTAATATATCCCTGCTTATGTAAACACCTCGTTGTACCACTCTGCCAGAAAGACCATGTTACTTTTGTTGATTACATTCCGATAGCCACCGATGGACGAGAACTTTGCCTAATGGTCCGCCTCGTTCAACGAGTAGGAAAATGGTTCTCTTCGTCCCTCGCCCTTGGTATCGACATTGTTGTCGACATAACTGATAGGCTACCCTTTGACATGTCTTGCTATCATGACCGTGCAAGGTGTCAATGCCTTCCCTATGTTTAACCACATGGTGGGCCCATAACCCACAGTTCCACAGGATCGAAACCTGACTCTCCTATACACCCCCGGTTTCCAAAGTTAATTCCTCACACTTGGCCTCATATGTGATTCACGAGCCACCTTCCGAGAGATCATCAATTCTGGTATCAGACACAATACTTATTCCCATTGCTTTGAACCCCTTTTCACGCCCTGTTTCAGGCATCGAACGATTGCCTGCCCGCTCGAAACTTCCCATGATACCTCCTTACTTTGCTCTCGATATTTTTGTAAGTTTCAATTCGAGAGTTACTTCCACCACCTTCCTTGATATTATCAACCATAAAGTCGACCTCGCAGAGGTCTGTTCTCCCAGAATGCCCACCCTTTATTCTTCCGTAAGTACGATGGAGTTTTCCGAAGATAGGATGACGACTTTATCATGATGACCCGGAGTAGGGAAATGAAGACATCAACGTAGTGGGTCGACCTATTCGAGAAGAGCAACCAAGACCGGGAACACTCGTTAGAATTTCGTAACCAGCACTTTCCCCTTACTCCACCTCTTAAATCTCGGGACGAGATTTCTTGTAGTGGAGGAGATTTGTAACACCCTAGTAGATAAGCTACAGTAATCACACCCTAACGGTGCCATGTCATTGCACCTAATTTGCTAAACGGCACTTTGGTCCAAACCGAGTTCAAGTTCAAATTTTAAAATCAAGTCAAAATAATTAGTTCTTCACACAGTAAAACTAAAATGTTTGAATAGTTCTATAAATTCCCTGATCATCTTGATGTTGAAACCAACTTTGTTGGGATCACAAATAAATTCCTAGGAAATTAATAAGTATTCTAACAGAAAATAAAAATAGCCTTTTCAAAATAAGCAATTATTTATTTAACTCCAATTGCGACCAAAAATTGTGTGATAGCTCCTAATAATACAAAGTATTTTTGGGCAAAGTTTTAATGGCAACAAAATTCATTTGATACAAAAATTAATTGAAAAAAAACAGGAGCAATAAAAGGAAAAGAAAACAGAAACTAAACTACTGTGTACCTGGGCCTTGAAATAAACAGGCAAGGCCCAACCCACCTAGAGCTCGTCCCCAACCTCTCTGTTCATCAGAGGCTGGGTGGACGCCGCGCCCACGTCCGTGGCCATGGATGGCCACGTGCCGAGCATCCAGCCCCTCCCTGACATCTATAAGGCCCCCTCGACCCTGTACATGAACCCTAGTCCCCATCATCTCCCTCTCTCGCGCCGTCATCGTCATTTTTGTTCGCGCCCAAGCGCTGCCCGCCATGGCCTTCGTCATCCTCACCCCCGCTGTCGTCCCCGTGCGGTGAGGCCATGCCCGGCCGCTCCTTCGTCGTCCAGTACGTCTTCCTCGAGGAGCAGATCGAGCAGGAGAGTCCCAAGTCGACGGATCGAGCCGATCTCCTCCTCTGCTGTCGCCGGCGTTCGTCGACGATCCCGTCGCCCTCTGCCGCTCCTAACCTTCCAATGAGCCACCGTGTGCTCCTACGTAAGCACCCCAACATTTCCCCTCTGCTAGCGCCATCAATCTTGCCCTCTAGTTGTCGTCGCCATTACTGCTGCTCCGCCGCCGTTGTCGAGCTCACCGTCGTCGTCCTTGTCCACCTCGGGATGAGTTGAAACTACTGCCGTGCTTCTGGTGCTCTAGTGAAACATACGCGTAGCTCCTTTGGTTCGTCAACAACATGGTCGTGTCCTCGATTTCCATTGAACCGGAGCCCCTGCCTCTGCCTTAGCACGTCGTCGGCATAGTTTCGGTTGCCTTCTGCCTTGATGCTGCCATCGTTCGACGCAGCTCGTCATGCCCGATCGAAAGAGCCCAGCCGTGCATCCGCCCATGGCCGTCGTGGCCGGACCACGCCGTGGCCGCACTCGTGCTCCGGTGCGCGTCTGCTCCTTCTCATGTCCATCCCCGCGCCACCCCCTGGCCACGCGCGCGCCTCCGCAGTCTCCCGCCCACGCTCGGCGTTGTCGTCGCCTCCGCCTACCACTGGCTCCGGCAACGCTGCCCGGGCCGCATCCCGGCCGTGCGCGGCATTGCCTGGCCGCGTACGCGCCATGCCGCTGACTGCTGCTGCTTGCCTTCTTGCCGCCGCACCCTCGCCGCTCATGCCGCTGCGTTTCGCTGCTCTGCTGCCGCTGCTACAGTAACTGAATGTTACCGTAGCGCTGGCTGGCTTTTTCTATTTCTACCTTCTTAGCTCTCTAGATGGCGACAAAACTATGGTCGTATAAAGTCTAACTTCGTTGAAATTAATTTGTGTTAGGAGTTCACATGACAACCTCCAAATTATTCCATTGGACCAAATTCAAATACGACATGGATTAAATTCTATAAAAATCATAAAATGTTTTGTTCTGTTAACAGGGAACAGAAGTAACCCCTCGCTATTGTGTTCCGTGTGTGCGTGTGTGTACACAGCCACGGCTGGCTATGCCACCGGACGGCCCATGGTTTAATTAGGCTAGGCTTAATTAGGGCTAGTTTAGGTATGATGTAATTTAGTGCTAATTAGTCTATATAAACAATGACATATGGCCCCCTAGTTTAAATTAATTTAGCTTAAGTAATCTACACCTATGACCATGACATGTGGGTCATGCTATCCCTTTTGACTAGTCAAAAGTTGACTGGGTTGACTGCACTTTAGAAATTAACTTTCAAATTCAAAACAATTCCAAAAATTCTAGAATATTATTAAAGCTTTAAAAATTCATATAAAATAATCCGCAAGTCAGATGAAAAAGTTTTATACATGAAAATTGCTCAGAACGACGAGACGAATCCGAATACGCAGCCCATTCGTCCGTCACACATCCCTAGCATAGAGAACACGCAACTTTCCCTCTCCGGTTCATCTGTCCGAAAACACGAAACACCGAGAATACTTTCCTGGATGTTTCCCTCCTTCGCCGGTATCGCCTATCCCTACGTTAGGTCACCCCTAGCACAACGTATTGCCGCGACTTGCTTTGTGTTACATTTGATTGCTCTATTATTTATTGTGTTCCCTCTCCATTACTCCTTTTCGGTAGACTCCGAGACCGGTGCCGATGTCCGTGTGTTCGACTACATCGGAGATGACCCCTCCTTCTTGCCAGAGTAACCAGGCAAGCCCCCCCTTGATCACCAGATAGCGCCTAATCTTCTCTATACTGCTTGCATTAGAGTAGTGTAGCATGTTACTGCTTTCCGTTAATCCTTTCCTGATGCATAGCCTGTCATTGCTGCTACAACTGTTGATACCTTACCTGCAATCCTAAATGCTTAGTATAGGATGCTAGTGTTCCATCAGTGGCCCTACAATCTTGTCCGTCTGCCATGCTATACTACTGGGCCGTGATCACTTCGGAAGGTGATCACGGGCATATGCTATATACTTTATACTGTTACATTACTTATGATACTGTTGGGAGATGGGGGCTGAAGGGGCAGGTGCCTCCATCCCGGTAGAGGTGGGCCTGGGTTCCCGACGGCCCCTGACTGTTACTTTGTGGCGGAGCGACATGGCAGGTTGAGACCATTTAGGAGGGAGGTGGGCCTGGCCCTGGTCGGCGTTCACGGATACTTAACACGCTTAACGAGATCTTGGTATTTGATCTGAGTCTGGCCACTGGCCTATACGCACTAACCATCTATGCAGGGACAATTATGGGCACTCGACGTTGTGGTATCAGCCGAAGCCTTCATGACGTCAGCGACTGAGCGGCGCGCGCCGGATTGGACTGGAAGCCTGCTCTTGTACTAAGGGTCTAGTTCTACTTCCGGCCGCGTTCGCAACGTGCAGGTGTGCAAAGGGTGATGGGCCCAGACCCTGCGCCATAGGATTTAGACCGGCGTGCTGACCTCTCTTTTGTGCCTAGGTAGGGCTGTGACGTGTTGATCTTCTGATGCCGGGCATGACCCAGAAAAGTGTGTCTGGACAAAGGGGATCGAGCGTGTTCGGAAATGTGGTGCACCCCTGCAGGGAAGTTGATCTATTTGAATAGTCGTGTCCCTCGGTGAAAGGATGACCCGGAGTTGTACCTTGACCTTATGACAACTAGAACCGGATACTTAATAAAACACACCCTTCCAAGTGCTAGATACAACCCAGTGATCACTCTCTAACAGGGCGACGAGGGGAGGATCGCCGGGTAGGATTATGCTATGCGATGATACTTGGTGAACTTACCATCTACTCTTCTACATGCTGCAAGATGGAGGTTGCCAGAAGCGTAGTCTTCGACAGGACTAGCTATCCCCCTCTTATTCCGGCATTCTGCAGTTCAGTCCACATATGATACCCCCTTTTCCATTTAATACCAATGCATACATATGTAGTGTAGCACTGTGCTTGCGAGTACTTTGGATGAGTACTCACAGTTGCTTTGTTCCCCCTTTTCCCCCTTTCTATACCCGATTGCTGCGACCAGACGATGGAGCCCAGGAGCCAGACGCCACCGTCGATGATGACTCCTACTACACTGGAGGTGCCTACTTCTACGTGCAGCCCGCTGACGACGACCATGAGTAGTTTAGGAGGATCCCAGGCAGGAGGCTTGCGCCTCTTTCGACCTGTATCACAGTTTGTACTAGCCTTCTTAAGGCATTCTTGTTTAACTTATGTCTGTACTCAGATATTGTTACTTCCGCTGACTCGTCTATGATCAAGCTCTTGTATTCGACCCCTCGAGGCCCCTGGCTTGTAATATGATGCTTGTATGACTTATTTTATTTGTAAGTTGTGTTGTGATATCTTCCGTGAGTCCCTGATCGTGATTGTACACGTTTGCGTGTATGATTAGTGTACGGTCAAATCGGGGGCGTCACAATCGGCGCGACGGAGGCGGTGGGACGACGCGAGGCAGAGGGCGCCGGAGTTGACCTCCAGGCCGGAGCTTGATGGCGGCGGCGTATGGATGCAGCAGCAGGGCGCGGTGGGAGGCGATACAGAGGAAGGGGGCCGCGTGAAGGGCGTCGATAGTGAGCCGGGTCGAGGGAGAGATGGGGGTCGAGGACGAGGGGAAACTTGGGGCACCGGCGGCGGCCTCGGGAAGGAAGAGCGGTTGCTGTGGGATCAGGATCGAGCACGAGGGCTCCTGCGTGTGTGAGAGAGAAGGTGAGGGAGAGAGCGATGGGGATCGAGGAGATCGAGCGGTTCTGGGCTACCTGCGTGCGTGGGTGGCGGCGATATCGGGAGGACGAGAGGGAGCGTGGGAGACAGGCTAGGGTTAGGATGGGGGGTGCCGGTTGGGCCTCTGGTGGGCTGAGGGGAGCAGGGCGGACTGGCTGGCTGGCCCAGAGGAGAGGGAGGCTCCTGGGCTCTCCACTCCCTCCAAATTCTTTCGTTTATTTAATTTATTGTTTATATAAATAAACAATCAACAAAGGGGGAAATCCAGGGGTTTTTGGTTAGGGATATGAGATATATAAATATATACCTCGAACCCTGGATTTATGTAGGTTTGAATAAATTTCTCTGGCATTTTTAGAAGGTAGAAAAATAATTAGAGTTTGAATTATTCTCAAACTTCAATCATTTTTGAACCTGACCCAAACAACTTCGAATGGGATGAAATCTGACAGAGAGGGTGTAGGAAAGAGGCAAGATTTATAGGGAAAAGATGAACATTAAAGGAGGAGGAATAAAGTCACTTGCAAAGACATGAAAAAAAGAAGGAAGTGAGATGTGATGATGCATGGGTGTGGCTTGAGAGAGATGACAAGGAAAAATATGAAGTTGAGTCAGATAAAAGAAGAGTTGAAGAGTAGTGCAATTGTGTTATGGGTGATTCCAAGTTAATGGAATATTTATAATAGCTCCCTAATATCGGGAGGATATGTTATAAAGACAATCACCATATGAATTCCCTCCGTTTAAATGGACTAAAAATACATATGGTTTATTTATTTGAGTTGCAAAGATTAATGACACGATGGCATGATGACATGAAGAAATGGAAAAATAAAAGGGCAGGCACAAATGAAACACACGGCGAAACCCGAAACATATGGAAGTCTTCTCGACCATCGGTCTCAGGGCGTCACAACACTCCACCACTACGAAAGGATCTCGTCCCGAGATCTAGGATGGCACCGGATAGAAAACGGAATAGGAAGAGGTAAAACAAAGTTGCTTCTTTGACAAATGAGTGAAACCAAAGAACCTTGTGAGGTTGAACAAATTGAAAGAAAGAAAGCAACGAAGATGAACAAAGTTGGAAACACTCCATTAGGAAAGAGGAACAAAAAACATCATGAGAACCCTGTAGGTTGAAAGACATGAGAAAAAGGGTTGCAATGGGCAAGAAGTACATGCAAGCACTCCGGTAGAACGAGATGTACAAAGAATGATAAGGATCAATTATGACAACACTCCGGTTGGAAATGGAAGGCATAGAATCTGAACTTGGCAAAACAAGATGATGGGTCGAAGAGAGCAACATCACAATGCCTCCGGAACAAATGTAGGAATGGAATCAAAAGAACAAAGGAGAAAACAACATCTTCTACCTCAAATGAGCTTGAAAAAGCCTCTTTAGGAGAAGGGTCAAACGGAGTTGTTGGAAAACCAACAACGAAAAGAATAAGGTTGTAGTGGGCTTATGGAGAACATCTCAAAACTATGAGGTGGAATTCTGCAACTAACGGAAATAATAGATTGGATTGATATCAACAAGGAGACGAGAAACTTATTCACCGGGAGGATAAATGAAGAACTTGGGTCATTTATGAGCACCATAAATAGCAACAATCCTTAGGGAAGGCTTTAGGTGAAACATGACACAAGATAACTCCAACGAAGAGATTGGTGGATTTACAATATCTCATTCTTGACAACATGTGAATCATGAAACACGAGCTCAAATTGTCAAGAATGGCATAACACCACTTCAAAAGATAAGGTAGAAAGAATTGCACTTCGGAATGCCAGATAAAGAATGTTTGAACTCCTCTGAAAAGAATCTCAATAAACACTTCAAGAAGGAATTAAATCCTTGATGAACCATCATGTAGAGCCTCCATGAAGAACTCCGGTAACAAAAGAATGATCGAACAAAAGGAAAGAGAAGTTGAAAACACAAGGTGAAGCCTTGCAATGATTAGATGGATCTTCATGACGAGAAAATTGAGAGAGCTTGGAACTCCGGGAAAAGAAAGATGAATCAAGTGAAACCGAGAATTTGAAGAGCCTCCGGAATAAGGAATTGAATTCACTCGATGAAACAAGAATAAGAATTACACTATGCTTATCCTTCACCAATTAAATTGATGACAAACAATGGATTTGGCACACTACTTATTCTCGTAGAAAGGATTAAGAGAGATATAGCACAAACTTGAGAAAAGACTTCAATGATCCACCGGTAGAATTTGGAAGGCATGAATGAATAAATTGATATGATAAACGAAGGAAGAAGAATCTTGGAAGAACCATCGTAAGAATTGAAAACCGAACGAAGTAAAGGGATGAATCACCGGTAAAAATTAGCAAATGAACGAAGATACACGAGAGAGTTTAGATACAAGAGAACGAAGAGATCATGAACTGATTAGAGGATATTTGATCGATGCACCGGTAAGATTTGGAGAACGAGAGCTGAAAACTGAGAATGAATAAATTATGAGATGATGGGATTCGGAGAATCAAACTGAGAAGACTCCTGAATTGCTCCGGATGGGTGAAAAGAATTTTCACAATCAAAAACAATTATGAGAGGATATCATGAAGCTAGAACCACGAATCCTTGATAGAACGGAAAAGATTTGGAGGAAAAAACTCTTCTTCGGTCTTCAAAAGTTGAGAATGACGACGCGAAACACCAACATGAGTTATTGAGGCACTTCGGAATAATGAAAAGCGAAGATGTTGAGCCAACAATGATAAGAATTTGAAAGATCTTGGAGCAATACAAATGATTGATGACAATTCATTCTTACGCCAAACTTGGAAAAGAATTTGGGAGTAACTTCGGGAAAAATTAGAAGAGTCAGGTAAGATCCTGGGAAAAGACCTGTGGGTTAGGGCCCACTCAAAAGAAACACCGTTGAATGATTTAAAAGATAGATTGCGCTGGTTGAATTAAATAGCTTGAATGAGATAACAACCTCAAAAGAACTTGAACGGATCGAGAATGTAACCGTGAATCTTCTAAGATATCTTCAACACTTCAGAACAATTGAATAGCGAGAAGTGGATTATTAAGAGGTGCACCGGCATGGAAAAGCATTTGAAACGAGGAAAAAGGAATATGATCAACAAAGCTTGAATTGAATCCACTAGAGAAGAAAGAGAACGAATAATGATGAACTTGAGTCTTCGTTAGAATATTCCTGAGAATCGCCGGATAAGAACATTGACGGAAAAGGAATGGAGAGGCTTCGCATCAATAAGATGGATACTTGATTAAGAAATCTTAGTCCTTGAAGAAAAGGGTGGGAGGGATGGGAAAACAAAAACAATTTGGGAACGGATGAAACAAACACCATTGGGAATAATTGAGTTGATCTTGTGGATGTTGAAAATGAATGGATCCACTTGAGGGAAAGCTCACCGGTTGAAAAAGGATTGACATGACAAACTCAATGATCGAGAAAGATTGGTATTCACATAGAAATATGAGAACACCGCTTAGACAAGGGATGGAATCCACATTTGACTTCGAAGCAACTCGAATACCACAATGAAAACAAAACAAAGGATTGTCTTGCAGAATAAGCCAGAACAAACATATGATAGAGATTTTGTCCAAAGTTTTCATGGTGGGGCCCACACGGGCTCGATCATACATCACCATCATGTACAAGGCAGTGCACATGACATACGTAGCGTCCCCGAGTCAGCATAGCCAAGGACTCTTTAAGACACAACGAGACCACTGTAAAACCAACCGTGGATAGGCGGACCACTAGACGTCGAACCCCAATCTTATATCATGCATCTGTTAGAAAGATATCCTAGGAGCTACTTGAATTCCCACTTATAAACTCCCGAAACTTTCCGGTTATGCAATCAAGTGTTGGGGATACATGGGAAGCATAATATCTCACCCAAACTAACAAATCCTACGTCCAGCTGTATCCATCCTTCAACACATAACCAAGAAACCTTCGGAAATCATTTACCTCAACCTTCGAAAATCATCCGTTATACGAGTTATGGCAATACTCCCGAACTCCCGTCCCAGTACTGGGTGGCGTCGAGGTTATCTCACCAACAACTGCATAAAAGAGATTTTCGATGTCGGCGAAACTCAGGTATTCCAGAACTGCAACGATAAAATTGTGACGACAACACCTCGGAGCTCAACTCCCCGGGACACTGCCACAACCCCTAAATGTCAGGAGGAACCAAGAACAATGTTCTCGTCACAAAACCATCGAAACGATTCCAAGTTACCCGTGTGATACTAATTTTTTTAGTGAAATTTGAGAAGAGAAGAGTGAAAACTCTACGTCAGGAAGCCTCACTAGAGCGACGAAGGGACCGAGGAGTAAAAAGAATCCTACTCTCCGATATATATAATCCTATAAGACTCAAATTTTTTTTCTAGACTGAACAACGCTAGCGATTCGATCAAGCAGGGGGCTCCTAAGTCGGGGAAGGCTCTGATTACCAACTTGTAACACCCACGATGCGACTATATGTCCCACGTGTCGGAGCACGACTTAGAGGCATAACCGCATTGTAGGCATGTCGCAAGAGGGGTAATCTTTACACATCCCATGTACTGAATAAGAAAGAGATAAAGAGTTGGCTTACAATCGTCACTTCACACAATACATAACTACAGCATTACATCATCCAGTTACAATCAAGGTCCGACTACGGAACCAAATAAAGAAAGACCACCCCTAGAGCAAAAGATCCCCGATCGCCCCGACTGGGCTCCACTACTGATCAACTGGAAACGAAATAACACAACGCACATGATCTTCATCGAGATCCTCCTTGAGCTCGGTTGCGTCACCTGCGCTGGTATCATCGGCACCTGCAACTGGTTTTGGAAGTAATCTGTGAGTCATGGGGACTTAGCAATCTCGCACCCTTGCGATCAAGACTATTTAAGCTTATGGGTAGGAAAAGGTAGTGAGGTGGAACTGCAGCAAGCACTAGCATATATGGTGGCTAACTTACGCAAATGAGAGCGAGAAGAGAAGCAAAGCACGGTCGTGAACTAGAAGTGGTCAAGAAGTGATCCTGATACTACTTACGTTCAAGCATAACTCCAACACCGTGTTCACTTCCCGGACCCCGCCGAGAAGAGACCATCACGGCTACACACGCGGTTGATGCATTTTAATTAAGTTAAGTGTCAAGTTCTCTACAACCGGACATTAACAAATTCCCATCTTCCCATAACCGCGGGCACGACTTTCGAAAGTTCAAAACCCTGCAGGGGTGTCCCAACTTAGCCCATCACAAGCTCTCACGGTCAACGAAGGATATTCCTTCTCCCAGGAAGACCCGATCAGACTCAGAATCCCGGTTACAAGACATCTCGACAATGGTAAATAAGACCAGCAAGACCACCCGCTATGCCGACAAATCCCGATAGGAGCTGCACATATCTCGTTCTCAGGGCACACCGGATAAGCTAAGCGTACAAGAGCCGACGTAACCCAAGTTGCCAAGGGATGGCCCTGCACGGTGCTCTAGTTTGGACCAACACTCAGAGGATCACTGGCCCGGGGGTTTAAATAAAGATGACCCTTGAGTCTGTAGAACCCAAGGGAAAAAGGCTTAGGTGGCAAATGGTAAAACCAAGGTTGGGCCTTGATGTAGGAGTTTTATTCAAGGCGAACTATCAAGGGGTTCCCATTATAACCCAACTGCGTAAGGAACGCAAAATCAAGGAACATAACACCAGTATGACGGAAACTAGGGTGGCAAGAGTGGAACAAAACACCAGGCATAAGGCCAAGCCTTCCACCCTTTACCAAGTATATAGATGCATTAATTAAATAAGAGATATTGTGATATCCCAACATAAACATATCCCAACAATAACCATGTTCCAACAAGGAACACACTTCATCTTCACCTACAACTAGCAACGCTATAAGAGGCGCTGAGCAAAGCGGTAACATAGCCAAACAACAGTTTGCTAGGACAAGGTGGGTTAGAGGCTTGACATGGCAATATGGGAGGCACTATATAGCAAATGGTAGGTATCGCGGCATAACAAAAGAGCGAGCAACTAGCGAGCAAAGATAGAAGTGATTTCAAGGGTATGGTCATCTTGCCTGAGCTCCCGCAAGGAAGAAGAACGAGTCCATGAAGAAGACAAACGGACGAAGTCGAATGAATCCTCACAAACGCGACGTTACATGAACTAACCCGAAGAAGCAACACCGGAAAGAAGCAAACAACATGGTAAACGACAATCACATAATCATGGCATGATGCACAACCAAGTATGATACATGTCCGGTTTAAATATGCATGTCATGGCAAAGTGCACAAACAAAACTACAAGTTAAATGGAGCCCAATATGCATCGAGATGCATATTGACGGAACACCACATCAATTATTTAGTTCTCTCTCGATTAGATACCCAACAATATTAAATGTTGTTAAACATGGCAAGAGAAGAAGCAAAAGTAAAACCTCTATCTAAAAAAGTTTAAAATGAGGTCGGAACAAACAACAATTCCGGTAAATCCCCATATGCATTAGCAATTAAATGCAACAACAATTGTAAACATACTTGATGTTGTTATCATGATGCGGATGACATGTGCAAGTTTATGCAAGTTTTATGAAAGTGTTGATAAGAGCATGATGAGAGCATTTGTTCACCACGACGGAAAGAAAGGGGTGTCATGGCGGCGAAAACGGAAACGGTGCCACGGCAACGTTCCGATGATTCGACAACTAGTTGAGATGTCGGTGCAAAAGAAAGTGGTGACGGGAGCGCGTCATGCGATGAACGGTGGGGTGCTCCCGGTTACCGGGTTCCCAGGTGTCGATGGCTCAAAAATGGGTAACGCGCAAGAGACACATCGTACGCGGTGAGCAGTAGTTACATGAAACCATCTCATACACACGTCACATGCATACGGTCCACTGGTGGTCGTCTCGGTGTTTATACCTTTGAAGCGTGCATTTTCGGAACGGATCAAGTCGGCGTAGAGGAAGTAGACGTTCTCGGGACGGTCGTAGGAAGAAGTGGTACACTTGTCGAAGATGAACTTGAAGGATCCGAGTCCCTTCGGGGTTGTCGTGATACTAGGGGTTTTCAGACTCGTCGATCTCGTTCTTGCGACGGTAGTGGAGCACGGTCGTCGTGGAAGTAGTTGTACAAATTGTCTTGTCGAGTCCACGGCGAGGGTAGTTGTTCACTCGACGGTCTTTGGCAACGGTCGTGGTACACAGATCGTAGACGTTCGGGTCTTCCGTAGAGGTACTCGACGCATCTCGGATGTGTAGTCGTACACGCGCGTAGAAGAACTTGACGGGTCCCATGTGTATTCGTTCTCCGCGACTCTGCGTAGTTGTTCACATCTTCGTGCTGTAGTCGAACTTGATGAAAAAAAAGAACCCACGGCGACGGTAGAGTACACGGTCAGTTTGACGGAACTTGGCGAAAACAAAAACGTTTGGTCTTGGCGTTTCCTGGATTGGTGGTTTTGGCAACGACAAGAGGGGCAGGTTGATGTGGTGGTCGTGGGCTCCTTCAGTTAGTGGCGGCCTTGCGGTCTTGGCGGCCGAAGGATCAAGGAATTCCACCTGCGTCACGGCAAGGCACACGGGTCGTCCAAGGATCTCTGCGGCCAAGAACAAGAGGCAACAGGGGCAGCTTTCTCACGGATGGACCGGAAGGTGGAGACGCCACGCGAGGAGGGTCATGGCGCGGCTGCTTACTAGTGGTGGAGAACTCCGGGAACGACGAGCTGCAGGAGGCCGGCCTTGCGATCTGGCCGGAGTAGAACGGAGGCGGCGGGGCGAGCTCGACGGAGGCGAAGCCACGGACGCAGGGGCCGTCCGTGCAGAGCAGAGGCGGGTAGCAGGAGCGACAGCGAGGGAGTCCTGGCCTGGCAGAGCCGGCCATCCATGGCGGGCCAAGGTCACCGGCGCGATGAAGGCGGTGGGACGACGCGAGGCAGGGGGCGCCGGAGTTGACCTCCAGGCTGGAGCTTGATGGCGGCGGCGTATGGATGCAGCTGCAGCAGGGCGCGGTGGGAGGCGATACAGAGGAAGGGGGCCACGTGAAGGGCATCGATGGTGAGCTGGGTCAAGGGAGAGATGGGGGTTGAGGACGAGGGGAAACTTGGGGCGCCGGCGGCGGCCTCGGGAAGGAAGAGCGGTTGCTGTGGGATCGGGATCGAGCACGGGGGCTCCTGCGTGTGCGAGAGAGAAGGTGAGGGAGAGAGCGAGGGGGATCAAGGAGATCGAGCGGTTCTGGTCTACGTGCGTGCTTGGGTGGCGGCGATATCGGGAGGACAAGAGGGAGCGTGGGGGACGGGCTAGGGTTAGGATGGGGGGTGCCGGTTGGGCCTCTGGTGGGCTGAGGGGAGCAGGGCGGACTGGCTGGCCGGCCCAGAGGAGAGGGAGGCTGCTGGGCTCTCCACTCCCTCCAAATTCTTTCATTTATTTAATTTATTGTTTATATAAATAAACAATCAACAAAGGGGGAAAATCCAGGGGTTTTTGGTTAGGGATATGAGATATATAAATATATACCTCGAACCCTGGATTTATGTAGGGTTTGAATAAATTGCTCTGGCATTTTTAGAAGGTAGAAAAATAATTAGAGTTTGAATTATTCTCAAACTTCAATCAGTTTTGAACCTGACCAAAACAACTTCGAATGGGATGAAATCTGACAGAGAGGGTGTAGGAAAGAGGCAAGATTTATAGGGAAAAGATGAACATTAAAGGAGGAGGAATAAAGTCACTTGCAAAGACATGAAAAAAAGAAGGAAGTGAGATGTGATGATGCATGGGTGTGGCTTGAGAGAGATGACAAGGAAAAATATGAAGTTGAGTCGGATAAAAGAAGAGTTGAAGAGTAGTGCAATTGTGTTGTGGGTGATTCCAAGTTAATGGACTATTTATAATAGCTCCCTAATATCGGGAGGATATGTTATAAAGAGAATCACCATATGAATTCCCTCGGTTTAAATGGACTGAAGATCCATACGGTTTATTTATTTGATTTGCAAAGATTAATGACACGATGGCATGATGACATGAAGCAATGCAAGAATAAAAGGGCAGGCACAAATGAAACACACGGCGAAACCCGGAACATATGGAAGTCTTCTTGATCATCGGTCTTAGGGCGTCACAATAGAGATAGATATTTTCATTATTCTATGGTGTGAAATTGCCAGTACATTCAATGTACTGACCTATATGGCTGCAACGTCTCATGTTGCTGGAATCATACGACGAGTAAGTTATACGTTAGGGTTACGATGTCTACACTCAACTTTGCCGTTGGTGTTGTTGGGACTCCACAACTTTGTTGTTACTTCCGCTATATGGATTGAGGTAATAGTATTTATGTTACTTTATACATGTGATTTACCTCTGTTATAAATTCTTGTGTACTGTGTGTGTCAGCATACCGATCCTGGGATGGCAGTTAAGCATATAGGCTTCGATCCATTGGGATCGGGTCGCTACAATTCTCCTTCAACTCGAAGCTGATCAAAGTTAAGTTGATTTCACTTGTGGTAGATACTTGTCGGTGATCTTCAAACCTTCGACAGACTTATTCGCTAACCACAATCACTCTTGATTGCTGAAGACTTTGCCTGGTGAAGACAATTATTCTTTGTCACTCAAGCCGACACCTATCCGTCTAGAGAGTGCGCAACTCTCAAGAGTAATAGGTACAAGGACTCTAACTCAAATCTATTGTGATGCTCAACCATTGTCTAAGTTTTGGCTCTCGGTTTTCTCTCGGTGGATCTTAAACTCAAATCTCTAGAGAGGGGATGCTCAATTAATCTTCTCAGAAATCATAAGCTGAGCAGCCAACTATCAACGTTGGAGCGGGGCGGCTATTTATAGCCACAGCCTTCCCTAATGGGAACTGATCAAATTGGACTGATGGATCCGCCAATGACCGAAGGACACGTTTCCAACAGTCGGATTTTGAGCACAATGGTAACATTGCTTGCAAAGCAAGAAATGCTAGCTCGTCGGTCCGAAAGATATCTCCTACAGCTCGAAGAACAACGTCTTCTACTGCTAGGTAATCATACGGAGCACAAAAAAACTTCTATCGGTCCTTCATAGGTTTCAGCTAAGCATCACAGCAGACCTAATCTTAGAGAACCTACAACACTCTTAATAGTATGGGGGTCCTATGACTCAAATAAGAGATAGAAGAATGACGAAAGGAATGCTACGTCTTCACTTCGCCTTCAATCTTCTCGATTGCAGTCATTCTTCCTCGGATGAACCAAACGAATATTCTTCACATCAACAATGATTTCAAGAGGTCAATTCCTTCGATACGATCTTCTCACTTCCAAGTCTTCTCAAAGTGTAGCTCATCCTTCTATACTACATAGATAATCTTCGATGAAGTTCTTCAAACTTCACACCGAATACAACATTCTCCTCGGGCTTGCATGGAATATTTCTCTCTCACTAGCAAACAAATTAGTCCATACCTTTTCTGATAACAATCTTCAAAACACAAGGGGACAAACCATTTGCACCAATAGTATTGTATCTGCTTTATGTTTTCAAGGTTGAATATGTCGGTGTTGATACTGGAAATAGGTATCCAGATCATGACTAACATACTTAATTGTAGCTTTAGGGAATCTCTAACACTGACCCCCAAACCGGACACCGTATCCATCCGCGGGCCAATGGGGACCTTGCCATCGTCCTGGGAACGGGGGTACCCAGACTTGCCAGCTTGCAGCCCATGGCGTGGCTCCATCAGCGGCCTGGTACAGCCCAGTTTCAGCAGCAACAACGCAAGACCCTCGTGAGGAGCCAAGCCTCGCGAGGCGGACGACACCAAGACCTCCCTAGGGGGCGGCTTCACCAGGCTGGCTCTCGAGGAACGGAGATATCAAGGCAAGGTGCACCTCGCGAGGTTCACATGATATGAGCCGTGACGACCAAGGCCAGGCGGGCGCCAGCGGGCGCAGTGTACCTGTTTCCCCTTTGGTGCCAAGGGGGCAAGCGCAGCCATGGAGTCCCGAGGAATCAAGCAAAGGTTTCCATATTGGTGCAAGAAGACCTAGACCGCCAGGACGACAGGACGGAGGTCATCGCGGAGCCCACGACAGCATCACCACCAGAGCCTTTTGCAGGCAAAGACTACCTTTGTTAGGATAACTTGTACTAGTTGTCTCCCTTCAAAATTGGCCGTTGTGGGATCCCTTCCCGCCTACATTTGGGAAGAGGACCAAGGCCACTATAAATAGGACTTAGCCACCACCGTAGCATGCATCAAGAGGGAGAGAAGGATCAGATCCACTCCACCCTGACCACCTCACCAACTCATCTAGCATAAGAACACCTCACCTCCTAAGGCTGTTCATCCACCGTACTAGTTCATCCTTATCCCCTCGAGGCAATCCACCACAAAGCTAGAGTAGGTTATTACACCGCAAGGTGGCCCGAACCAGGATAAACTATTGTGTCTCTTGTTCCTTGGGTTCGTCGAGCTAGGCTGTGGAATCGTTGGGCTGGCAGGTCGGGGAGAAGGAGTTCTTCGTACACACCCCAGTGTTTGAACCTCTCAAGGGTCTGCGGAGCCCTAAATCCGACATTTGGCCCGCTAGGTAGGGTTGCGTCGAAGCTTCTCTTCCATCGATCGACTCGCCGCCGCTCCACCGTCTCCATGGCAGATGCACACCGAGTCCGTGCTGAGCGCCGAGCCGCTCTCGCCGCGTGCGTCGCCTAGACGGCGCCTGTCGGCGGGCCTCCCTATCGTTCTCCATCACCAGCCGCCAACATCGTCATCGGCCCAGCGGGGCATGAGCAGCAAGCTTCGTCGGAGCATCCCTCCGTGCGGTGGGATGGACGCACCGCCACCCCATCGCTGACTCCCACCGGCTCGTCGTCCCACGCTCACCATGGACCGGCGAACACACAGGCTGCGTTGCTCATGGCGCATGAGCTCCTGAGCTACCGCCCGGTCGGCGACATCTATGAGGACTGGCTGGACCGCATCGCCGAGCTAGTTAGCATGGCTAGGGGCTCTCCTGCACCGTCCCTCTCGCTGCCTCGTCCACCGCCTGCTGCGGGCGACGTAGCCCATGGAAGCGCCTCCGCCACCTCCTCGTCAGGACGTCGCCCTCGGTCCAAGACACGCGGCCCCACGGCGTGACCCTCCACTCCGGGCGCCCGCGCACGAAGAAGAAAGCTGTCAGGAGGTCCAATGGCTGCAAGAAGGTGCCACGGTGCTCCCTCCACTGCTACGTCAAGACCGTGTGCCCCTGCAACGGTGGTGCGCGAGCACCAAGATCAGGCTCCACCTCCACGACGGGCTCCGTTGACCACAGCAGGCTGTCGTGCCTTCACCCCTGAGCTATGCAGCGTCATCTGGCCACGCAAGTTCAAGCCTAACCTACCCCCACGTTACGACAGCACCCCCGACCCCGTGGAGTTCCTGCAGCTCTACGAACTGAACATCGAGGCAGCCAGCGGTGACGAAAAGGTCATGGAAAACTAGTTCCAATGGCCCTCAAGGATGGCGCGCCCTCGTGGCTCCTGAATCTGCCCGCGGGATCGATATCCTCCTGGGGCGAGATGCGCGAGCGCTTCGTTGCCAACTTCCAGGGCACTCGCGACCGCTCGCCTACCGCGGGTGACCTACGGCACATCAAGCAGTAGCCTGGGGAGACCCTGCAGAAGTACATCCAACGCTTCAACAGCGTTCGCCTCAAGATCCCCAAGGTTTTTGACGAAGCCATCATCTCAGCGTTTCCGATGGTGTTTGCGATGTCAAGATGAAGGAGGAGCTCGCCATCCATGAGGACCTATGCACGGCTCTGGAGATGTTCAACATGGCTACCAAGTGCGTGAGAGATGAGGAGGGGCGCCTCTCCCTCCTCGAGCTCCCAGCTGCCGACCCAGAAGACAAGAAGGCCAAAGTCAAGGACATGAAGCGCAAGGGGGCTGCCGTGCTCGTGGACGAACCAGAGATGAAACGCGGCTGCGACCACCCGGAGTCGTCCAAGGGTAGTCATTCATTTTGCGTCTTCCACAACGTACACAGCCACAACACCAATGACTATCAAGAGCTCAGGGCCATCCACGACGGGTGCCTCGGTCGACGCCCTGAGCGCAACGATCGAGGCTACGGCCGCAGAGGAGGCAGAAGTGGAGGATGTTGGGAAGACCGCGGCCCCCGCCAGGAGTGGTGCGACCAGCCTCGTGAGGATCGCTGGCAAGGCCAGCCTCGTGTGGACCGTCCAACGCCGGCCTCCCTCCGCTGCCACCACCACCAAGAAGAAACGGCGACCACCACCAGGACGAGGGGGCTGGGGGATTCCAGGAGCCTTGCGCCATCGCCTGCATCATGGGTGGCGCTCAGGCCCCAGCCTCCCATCGCGTCTTCAAGAAGTTCATGCGTGAGGTGAATGCGGCCCTCCCCAGGCCCGAGGCCACACGTCCGCTCAAGTGGTCCAAGTGCACCATCACCCTCAGCTTGTTTGAGCAACTCAAGTGCGTGGCAACTGCTGGCGCCCTCCCAATGCTTTGCTCGCCCGTCATCAGTAATGTCCTTGTCACCAAGACCATCATCGATGGTGGTGCAGGGCTCAATGTTCTTTCCGTCGAGACGTTCAACCGCCTCCAAGTGCCGTATGATCAGCTGCAGCCCACCAAGCCCTTCTTCGGAGTGACCGATGGCTCCACCACCCCGATAGGGCAGATCCGCCTCCCTGTCACCTTTGGCCAGCGCAACAACTACCGCGCCGAGCTCATCAACTTCGATGTCGCTCACATCCGCCTCCCGTACAATGCCATCCTTGGGTATCTAGCCCTGGCCAAGTTCATGGCGGTGACCCACCATGGCTACAACGTCCTCAAGATGCCAGGGAACCACGACATCATCACGATTGCCTGCGAGGAAAAGGACGCGGTGTGCTCCCTTGAGCTCGCCTATCAGGGTGCGGCAATTGAATACCCAGACAACGAAGGCACGATCTACCCTCTTGAGGCTGTCCCCAAGAAGAAGAAGCAACTACTCCGCCAAGAGCCTCAGGGGAGCGGTGTCTCCAGCGGCACCACCTCTGGATCAGCACCCACGGATGGGGCGCCTCCCTCTCATGCATAGGAAGGCACGCCCGGCGCCCTCCTCAGGCTAGGATTGGGGGCTCTCTTCTGGAGGGCCTCTGACTTAGCCAACGTCACAAGGGAGGCGCTCGGGCACCATGTGGAGGCATGCTTCATCGCACGCTTCCCTCACGGGGGCACTAGGCACAAGGTGCCAGGTGCTCAGGAGTTCATCGCCAAGATGACCGAGGAGCTTCAAGAGGCGAGAGCCATGCGTGGCGACCATCACCTACCACCTGGCGCGGCCCCTTGTCCCGGCGAAGATAACGAGCTGCGCGTCTGCATCAACATCCCCGGGCTCAACAGGGCAGCAACTCAGGAGCGCTTCTGGCCTTCGCGCGCTAGCTGGTGTGAGGGCCCACCTCACAGATACGTTCGCATGCCTTTTGGCTTGCCGAACGCGGCTGCCGCCTTCCAGCGTCGCGTGCGAAGCATCGTGGCTGCTCAGGAGGCCAGATACCACGCGGTCCTGGCGGAGGCGGCAGCGGTTCTTCACGAACCTCTCTAGCCTCCAGAGCCTCCCGAGGTTCAAGACCAAGGTGGCTCGTGAGGAGCAACCTCTTCAGGGCGCATCTTCAGCTACTCCAGCATCTCTTCAGCAACGGCACCAGGTGACATTTTCCAGTTTATTCAGTTGGGGGCGCCCCTCGAGCTGCATTATCCCCAAGTCGCATGGGCATGTCCCTGTGGCACCTATCCTTTTTGCATCTTTAGTTTACCTTGTTGGGGGCGCCCCTCGAGCTGCATCATCCCCAGGCCGCGTAGGGTTCGCCCCTACGGCATGTATCGTCCTTGCATCTATCTGGACTAGCTTTATCTTCTCCCATAAGATGATTTATGTTATCACCTACCTACTTGACGCCCTTCGAGGCTCCCCGTGTTGCTGACCGGCCTCTCGCCCATCCTGCAACGGGGGTTTCACATGCTGGCATGGCGCTTGTGCTTAGGTCTGTCCCTGCAACGCTGATAAATGTAACGCCCCGAGACCAGGTGTCCTCCAGTTATTCGCTGTTGTTGCCTTGTCTTTTGCTTGCGTGTTGCATCTTATCATGTCATCATGTGCATTGCATCATCATGTTTTCAAAGCTTGCATCCGTCCGGGTCTCCCCGTTCCTTTCGTTGTCTATTCTGAGTCCAACCACACTTGCACGTGCCCGCGACATGTCTGAAATAGTATTTTATAAGTGGCCGGAAAATGTTCTCGGAATGGGATGAAACTTGGCATGTGGTGTTGTTATGTTGTTAGTAGGTCGCCTGCCAAGTTTCATCGCATTCGGAGCTCGTTTGATAGCTCAACCGTTAAACTATAGCGGCAATATAGTCGGTCTAACGTCGGACGTTTTCGGTCTCCAAAAACCGTTGCCGGGCCTCGCTCTCCTCTCTTCTCAGTACATCTCTCTCTAGCACAGCCCACTAGCCCACCTATCTAACCCCCTCCGCTCCGGGTCATCCGATCGAGATCGAACGGCTCCGAAACGGCCTCAAACCCCCTAACCCTAGCCCCCCTTACCTTATATAGACCCCCTCCATGCCATTTTGGGCCTTCTCCTTCCTCCTCCTCGAATTCCGCCCCCAATCATCAGCCAGCCGCCTCCCACCTCCTCTCCTCTATTTCCACCGCCGGCCACCTCGTCCCTGCCACTTGGTGCCATCCTGGTGGCCAGCCGCCACCACGCAGGACGCCCGCAGCCAACGGGAAGCCGCCACGTCGCCTCCTCGCGCCCCACATCGCCCCGCGCCGCCAGGCCCGCGTCAGGCCTACCCGGGCCCTGATCTGGGCTCTGAGGCCCGCACCGCCCCTGCTCCCCGAGCTCCAGATCGGGAGAGGGAGATCCCGATCCGAGCTCCTCCGCCGCTCTGCCCCGTCACCCCGCGGGCCTCGCCGGACTTGCTCGTGCCGACGAGCACCAGGTCGCGTCCCAGGCCGCCCCTCTCCTTCCTCCCTCCTCGTTTTTTCCTCCCTGTGTCATCTCTCTCTGCCTCTTCCTGCAGAGCCTCCATGGCCCGTATCTGCGCCGCCGTCGCCGGAATATGCCGCCAGTTGCCCGATCCGGCCTCCCTGCTGGCAGATCTGGGAAGCCCGCGCCGCCCCGCATCCATTCAGGCCGGATCCCGCTCCTCGCCGATCCTCTCTGCGCTGCCCCTCGCCGGCGTTTGACGCGGCAGCCGCCGCCCCTGCTTCCTGCTCGAGCGGGTGCTCGAGGAGACCAAGCACGTTGACCCCGCACTCAAGGCCCGGATCCAGTGCTGCATGGGCCTCAGACAGGCCGGCCCAACTTCTGCCCCATCCGGCGTCCTCTGCTTCCTACTGGGCCGAGCCCCTGGGTGAGGAGCCCTCCCATTTCCCTATTCCTTCGGGCCTGCCAGTTTCGGCCTATGTGTTTTTTTCCTGTCTGGGACGTTTTTCTGAATTATCCTGAGGCTGCCAGTTTTGCAGAAAACCCCTTCATGATCATGCATATTGTAACTCACAAACGATGCATCATATTAAAATAAACTTAATATGAAAAATGCTTAGAATTGCATCTAGTTTCATAATATGTCATTTTCATCCATGTTTAAAATATTTAAAATGATGTTTGGCTAAATTTACTCCTATGCCATGTTAAAATGATTTAATTCATAACTATTTAACCGTAGCTCCAAATTTAATAATATTTATATGTAAATGGGGTAGAAAAATTCCTAGTTTAACATGGTGACCTTTATTTGCATGTTAAACTATTATAAAATTGTGTTTAGGGCAGAACAGTACCAAATCTATAATATGCTCATGAGGAGTTTCCGGAATTGTTGTTCGTTGCTTCCGGCCTCATTTAACCTTGACTAGATAGGTAGTTTTCATTTGCTTCACCCTCTTGCCATGTTAATCAACATTTAATATTGTTGGGTACATAAACGAGAGAGAACTAAATAATTGATGTGGTGTTCGTCAATATGCAACCGTTGCATATTGAGCTCCACTTAATTTGTAGGATTGTTTGTGCACTTTGCCATGCCATGCATAATTAAACCGGACATGCATCATACTTGGTTGTGCATCTTGCCATGTTATGTGGTGGTTGTTTACTAGGTTGTTTGCTCTTTTCCGGTGTTGCTTCTTCGGGTTGGTTTCCGATAACGTCGTGTTGTGAGGATTCGTTCGACTATGTCCGTTTGTCTTCTTCATGGACTCGTTCTTCTTCCTTGCGGGATCTCAGGCAAGATGATCATACCCTCGAAATCACTTCTATCTTTGCTTGCTAGTTGCTCGCTCTTTTGCTATGCCTATGCTGCGATACCTACCACTTGCTTGTCATGCCTCCCATATTGTTGAACCAAGCCTCTAACCCACCTTGTCCTAGCAAACCGTTGTTTGGCTATGTTACCGCTTTGCTCAGCCCCTCTTATAGCGTTGTTAGTTGCAGGTGAAGATTGAAGTTTGTTCCTTGTTGGAACATGGAGATGTTGTTCCTTGTTGGAACATGTTTTACTTGTTGGGATATCACATATATCTTATTTAATTAATGCATCTATAGGGATATCACTATATATCTTATTAACTTAATGCATCTATATACTTGGTAAAGGGTGGAAGGCTCGGCCTTATGCCTGGTGTTTTGTTCCACTCTTGCCGCCCTAGTTTCCGTCATATCGGTGTTATGTTCCCGAATTTTGCGTTCCTTACGCGGTTGGGTAATAATGGGAACCCCTTGACAGTTCTCCTTAAGTAAAGCTCCTCCAGCAATGCCCAACATTGGTTTTACCATTTGCCACCTAGCCTTTTCTTTTCCCTTGGGAGTCGCGCTCCTGAGGGTCATCATTATTTTACCCCCCCGGGCCAGTGCTCCTCTGAGTGTTGGTCCAACTTGTCAGCCGCCGGTGGCCACCAGGGGCAACTCTGGGCTGGCCTACCGGAAGTTTGGACGATCCGGTGTGCCCTGAGAAAGAGATATGTGCAGCTCCTATCGGGATTTGTCGGCACATTCGGGCGGTGTTGCTGGTTTAGTTTTACCCTGTCGAAATGTCTTGTAGAACCGGGATACCGAGCCTGGTCAGAATGTCTCGGGAGGAGGTCTATTCCTTCGTTGACCGTGAGAGCTTGTGATGGGCTAAGTTGGGACTCCCCTGCAGGGATTTGAACTTTCGAAAGCCATGCCCGCGGTTATGGGCAGATGGGAATTTGTTAACGTCCGGTTGTAGATAACTTGAACCTTAACTTAATTAAAATGAGTCAACCGCGTGTGTAACCGTGATGGTCTCTTTCCGCCGGAGTCCGGGAAGTGAACACGATGTTGGAGTTATGCTTGACGTAGGTTGTTCTAGGATCACTTCTTGATCATAGATTCTCGACCGTGCTTTGCCTTCTCTTCTCGCTCTCTTTTGCGTATGTTAGCCACCATATATGCTAGTCGCTTGCTGCAGCTCCACCTCATACCTTTACCTTACCCATAAGCTTAAATAGTCTTGATCGCGAGGGTGCGAGATTGCTGAGTCCCCGTGGCTCACAGATACTTCCAAAACCAGCTTGCAGGTGCCGATGAGTCCGTGCAGATGACGCAACCAAGCTCAAGGAGGAGTTCTTTGAAGATCTTGTCCTTTGTGTTGTTTTCGTTCTAGTTGATCAGTAGTGGAGCCCAGTTGGGGTCGATCGGGGACCGTGTCGCATTTGGGGTTCTTCTTTTATTTTGGTTCCGTAGTCGGACCTTTATTGTATCTGGATGATGTAATGCTTTATTCATGTATTTGTGTGAAGTGGCAATTGTAAGCCAACTATGTATCTCTTTCCCTTATGTAATACATGGGTTGTGTGAAGATTACCTCACTTGCGACATTGCTTTCAATGCGGTTATGCCTCTAAGTCGTGCTTCGACACGTGGGAGATATAGCTGCATCGAGGGCGTTACAATAAACCTGCGCGATCAAGCTCTGGCTCGCGGCCCGCTCCGCGCACGTCACCTCACCAGATCCTCAGTGCCTTCATCTTCTTGTGGAAAGAGCAGTGGCAGGACAGCAAACGCGATTATGAGTTATGCTCTCCCCTCGAACTAACCCGTAGGAATCTCCAGAGCTCAACTACAGGCGGCCTCGCCGGCCGCCCCTTTTTACGTGATTTGCTTGCGCGTTAAAGGGGGGACTCTTGAGCATCGCGCCTTAGGAGCCCTTACTGAGTCTCCAGCCCTCACCCCCTGGCCTTGATCACGACATTGTGACCTGGCATACCAGCGGCGGCTGAGCCTCGCTCGAGGGTCAGGACCCGAGGACGCAGAGCATTTAGATGAGCGAGGAAAGGGGAGACCGGCTTGGCCCTACCTAGTAGCATCACCGCTGAAGCACGAGTCAGGCGTTGCGCAAGGAATCACCACAGGGTTGCCAAAAGATAAGTCACCCATGCGTAATAAAGTGAATCTCTCTACCTAAAGCCCTCCGCTGTCATAAACTCACTTCGGCAGTGCTGCTTTCCTTTTCGGCTTCCAGGGAGCTGCTTGCACGCCAAAGGGGACCTCCTGAGCATCGCTCCTTGGGAACTCTTAGCGGACCTCGGGCCGCTCACCTCCTGACCTTGACCACGGCATCGCGACCTGGCATACTAGCGACGGCTGGAGCCTGCCTGGGGACTGGGACCTGACAGCGTAGAGCGCTAAAGCTACCGCAAGAACGAAAAGGGGGAGTAATGCCTGAGGGAAACACGCAGCCACGATCTCATGCTAAGAGTAATAGGAGATGGAATAAAAGCATTGCAGGTTCTTTACATACCCCCTCGGGGTTCGTTTCGATTCCTCGCAGGGAACAAAAGAAGAACAGCCCCTAGAAGCCCCGGCTATGGGCACTGCCGCCGACGCCATCAGAGTGGACCATGTGAGGCCGACGCCTACCCCATCCAGATCACCATCGGTGCCAGGCGGAGGTCGCCGCAGCGCTCCGGGCACGGCGGGAGCTCAGGGGCGCGTAGCTATCGTTGCTCGACTCCGGAGACTCGCTAGGCTTAGGAGAGTCGCTAGAGTTCCAGGAGTCATCGCTGCTGCTGGAGGAGTCATCGACAGGACCCACGGCAAGCACTGCGCCCGTCGCCTCTCTCTGCTGACGGCCTCCTCCGGGGCAGCACTCCAGGCGGCGGCCTTCCTCACCGAAGACCTTGAAGAATAGTGTGTAGGCGCCGTCATACTCGAAATGGATGGCGAGGCCCCCCTCCGCGCGGTAGGCGCGGGCGACCTCGCCCCATCCACGAGTCATGAAGATCTTGTCGGGGGAGACGACCTCAACCTCCGCACCCATGGCTAAACTGCAGCACCCAGCATGCTGCAGCCACAGCTCGAGCGGCCCCCTCAGCAGATCTCTTCAATGAAGAACTGCGGGAACCGGATCCATGTGAGCAGAGGCATCGCCTCCCATAGCACGAACTCACGCGAGGAGGCTTCGGCGTGGGTCCGCAAGACAGACGGTCACGCAGCCCCTGCCTGGTCCCTGCAGCTCGCATGGCGTGGGACGCTGCCACCTTCTCCCAAGCCTGGCGCCCGAGCGTACAGAGGAAGTGGGAAGCCAGGGGTGGCCGCTCGTACCAGGGTCACGTCACCTCCCGCCTCACCCCGGCGTCGTGAGGGCACCGGAACCTCTTCTTCGGCAGAAGTAGCTCGGGCCCCACGAGGGGGATCTTTCCCTTTTCTGCTGCCGAAAACCTCCTAATCGGCGCCATGGATATTTCGGCAAGATAGCAGGATGGAGGGACCAAGAGGAAGAAGAAAGAGCGGACTACAGGAAGACAGAGATGAGCAAGGGGGCTCTGCCCCTTCCCTCATTTATAGCCAGGAGGAGGCCAACCGCCGGTCACCACGATCGCACGTAATGATGATTTTCCTCTGCATGCAGCGGAGTCTCGTCAAGCCGGGTAGTTGCCGAGGCAGCATGGGGAAGCGAAGGCGCCCACGTCCCATCAATCGCCACACGTCGACCAAGGCTGCAGGCGGTTGGGCCCGCGATGCTCTGCACTAGCCCCTTGGCTTCGCCTCGAAGCCAAGCTCGAGTGCGCCTTGGGCCCGAGGGCTATTGTCGGCGTCCTGGGAACGGGGGTACCCTAACTTGCCTGCCTGCGGCCTATGTGTAACACCCCAGATGTAACTTTCCCAATTTGTACTCCAACTCTTGCCGTTTTTGGCTTTAAGTTATTTTATTTTCTCGGGTTCGGGTTTTTGTCTCCATGTGTTGTTGTCATTGCCATGCATCTCATATCATGTCATCATGTGCATTGCATTTGCATACGTGTTCATCTCATGCATTTGAGCATTTCCCCGTTGTCCGTTCTGCATTCCGGCGCTTCGTTCTCCTCCGGTGGTCATTTATACCTTTCTTTCGTGTGTGGGAATTAAACATTTCCGGATTGGACCGAGACTTGCCAAGCGGCCTTGGTTTACTACCGGTAGACCGCCTGTCAAGTTTCGTACCATTTGGACTTCGTTTGATACTCCAACGGTTAACCGAGGGACCGAAAAGGCCTTGTGTGTGTTGCAGCCCAACACCCCTCCAATTTGGCCCAAAACCCACCTAATCCTTCTCCATCATCTAGATCATTCGATCACGATCGTGTGGCAGAAAACCACACCTCATTTGGACTCTCCTAGCTCCCTCTATGCCTATATAAAGAACCCCCCATTTCAATTCACGGACGAAACCCTAGATCCACCCACCTCTCGCGCCGGCGGACATTTCTCTGTCCAGCCGGACACGTCCGGATCCGCCGCCGCTGCCACGTGGCGCTCCGCCATTTGCTTGCCGCGTCGCCCCACTTCACCGGCCCGCTCGGCCCGGGGAGGGCCCCCGAGGCCCGCGCCTCGCCGCCGCCGCACCCGGCTCGCCCCGCCGCCTCTTCCCCATGCCCGGTGCCCGGCGCCGCCGCCTGCCATCGCCGGCCTCGCCGCTCCGGTGAGGCACCGCCACCACCGCACCACCGCTTCGGCGCGCCGCCCCGCCCGCGTGCCTCGCCGCCCGGCCGCCGAGCGCCGCCACCGTCGTCCGCCGCCTCCTCGACATCTGGCCACGCCAGCGACCTCCTCTGGCGTCGTCCCCGCCGCCGGTGAACAGTGCCCCAACGAACCTCGTTATCCGCACCGTCCGGATCTCAGATCTAGATCTCGTTCGGGTTGACTTTTGCCCGAAACCCTAATCCATGTGCTCCTGTTCATCATGCTATATCTCCGCATCCGTAGCTCCGTTTTTGGCATATAGCATATCAAAATGTTCATCTCATAGAGTACATCATTTCATTCCATTGCATCATTTTCATTTGAGTTCATCTTGATGCCCGAAATGCTGTTAGGAGAGGGCTACTTGAGATAATTGTCAGATCTGCTGCTCCTTTTAGACATTTGTCATTTTTGCCATGATTATTGTGTGCATGCTATGCCCATGAGTTCTACATATGTTTTGTTAAGGGTTTTTTCATCTTTCCAGAGGTGCAACCCATGTATTTTTGTGATGTGTGTGGTGACTAGCACAAGCTTGCCAAGTGAGGCACTTGGTAATTCTGATTTCAGGGACTTAGCATTTCCACTAAGTCCTTGATCTGTTTATCTCATGATGCCATATGTTCATGTTGTTTCCTAGTGATCCGTGCCTCTTTTGAGGATGATCAGTAAGGATGTTTTGTTAATCTTGTAGTGCTCTACCCATCCATGTCTTTGTTTGCAATTATGGAGCACCCTAGCTTGAGTCAATTGAGCTCTCCTTGGTAATATATAGGAAGAAGGGGTCATCTTTTTCTTTTTTAGGGATAGGAAAATTTCGTCGATATGGTTCATTTTATATATAGCATAACAATCTTGGGCAAGAGTTTATGATCATATATGTATTCCAACAAGGAAGGAGGATTTTCAATGCGGGATATAAAAACATATCTCTCTGTAGCACCCGTGCTAAGTACTCTATGGTTTGGTGCTTTAGCAGGTTTATTGATAGATATTAATCGTTTATTCCCAGATGCTTTGTCATTCCCTTTTTTTAATTCTAGTTATTGCTATGGGAGGGATAGATTGCTACTTTGTGAATCTGGGCAGATTGTCTACTTGTTAGCGATTTTGCCGATGATGTTGTAGTTGATCCGTGCATGCTATGCTATTGTTCTTGCCATGTATAGCTTGCATTTTGTGTATTCTTGATGGGTGTATGCTTAGTTTATCATGAATTGCTCCGTAGTGAGTGCATCGAGCTCGTAAACATGCCTACTTGAGATATGTTTCAGCATGCTCCAGTTTTCACTGTCTGAAAACTGATTATGTTTTTGCTATGTTCACATGCTTGCAATTGTATTTTCCGATCCATTTTGGCTCAAGGTCACTAAGGGACTTATGTTAAGCGCTTTGAGTAGCTCCATTCCATGCTTTAATTTGTCATGTTCAGGTCCTGTAGCATGTAGTTTTGTTGCTCCGAAGTGTGCTACCTGATCTGAAATTCCAGACAAGTGTTAATTTCACCAAGTCTGAGATCTGGTTGCCATATGCTTTTTTGCCATGCTTGTTTGAACCTGTTAATGGATGAATTGGCCGTAGCTCAGTGCTAGACTTTTTTTAAGCATCTTGAATGCATCCCTGCCATGTATTTGTATGCCATGTTTGGGTGCTGTAGCATGTTCATCTTGTTGCATTTAGTTGGCTACTTGCTGTAAATCGCAGACCGTGGTCATATTTGAATCGGTTGCCATTTCCAAACCGTAACTCCGATTCCGGCGTTCTTTATATCGTTTTCAAGCGATTTCATCTCATCTTTCCAGTGGAACACTTGGTTTTCCAAGTTGAGGCCAGGTTCATGCATCCCTTGTCAAATCTTGCATATGCATCCCGCATCGCATCCCGCATAGCATATCATCTTTGCATCATCTTGTTGATCCTTGCACGTGGTTGATTGTGTCCTTGTTGCTTGTTTGTCTTGTTTGGGTAGAGCCAGGAGACGAGTTTGCTAACGAGGAGCCCGTTGAGTTTGCTTTCGAGGATCCAGTCAACTCTGACAACTGCGCAGGCAAGATGATCATACCCTCGAAATCACTACTATCTTTGCTATGCTAGATTGCTCGCTCTTTTGCTATGCCAATGCTACGATGCCTACCACTTGATTTCAAGCCTCCCAAATTGCCATGTCAAACCTCTAACCCACCATGTCCTAGCAAACCGTTGATTGGCTATGTTACCGCTTTGCTCAGCCCCTCTTATAGCGTTGTTAGTTGCAGGTGAAGATTGGAGGCCGTTCCTTGTTGGAACATTTATTTACTTGTTGGGATATCATTATATTGCCATGTTATCTTAATGCATCTATATACTTGGTAAAGGGTGGAAGGCTCGGCCTCTCGCCTAGTGTTTTGTTCCACTCTTGCCGCCCTAGTTTCCGTCATATCGGTGTTATGTTCCTGGATTTTGCGTTCCTTACGCGGTTGGGTTATAATGGGAACCCCTTGATAGTTCGCCTTGATTAAAACTTTTCCAGCAATGCCCAACCTTGGTTTTACCATTTTCCACCTAGCCTCTTTTTCCCTTGGGTTTCCGTAGCCCGAGGGTCATCTTATTTAAACCCCCACAGGCCAGTGCTCCTCTGAGTGTTGGTCCAAACTAGAGTCCCGTGCAGCGCCCCCTCGGGGAAACTCGAGATTTGGTTTTAGTTGTATGGAGCGCTCATCTGAGTGTGCCCCGAGAAAGAGATATGTGCAGCTCCTATCGGGATTTGTCGGCACATTCGGGCGGTGTTGCTGGTCTTGTTTTAACCTGTCGAAGTGTCTTGAAGAACCGAGATACCGAGTCTGATCGGAACGTCTTGGGAGGAGGTCTATTCCTTCGTTGACCGTGAGAGCTTGTCATGGGCTAAGTTGGGACTCCCCTGCAGGGATTTGAACTTTCGAAAGCCGTGCCCGCGGTTATGGGCAGATGGGAATTTGTTAATGTCCGGTTGTAGATAACTTGAACCTTAACTTAATTAAAATGAATCAACTGAGTGTGTTACCGTGATGGCCTCTTCTCAGCGGAGCCCGGGAAGTGGACATGGTGTTGGAGTAATGTTTGCGCAGGTTGCTCTCTAGTTTCTCGCTCGCGCTTTGCCTCCTCTTCTCGCTCTCTTTTGCGAACAGGATAGCCACCATATTTGCTAGTCGCTTGCTGCAGCTCCACATATTTTACCTTGCCTTACCTATAAGCTTAAATAGTCTTGATCGCGAGGGTGCGAGATTGCTGAGTCCCTGTGGCTCACAGATTACTATTACACCAGATGAAGGGCCTAATGATTCCACTCCAGGTGACGCGCTTGAGCTCAAGTGGGAGTTCGACGAAGACTCTCAATGTTACTATGTTTCCTTTCCTGATGATCAGTAGTGGTGCCCAGTTGGGGTTGATCGGGACCGTGTCGCATGTTGGGTTATCTTTTATTTTGGCGCTGTAGACGGGCCATGAGTGTTTGGATGATGTAATGTTATTTATGTACTTGATTGACGTGGCGAGTGTAAGCCAACTATGTTATCTCCCCTTTTATTATCTATATTACATGGGATGTTGTGAAGATTGCCTAACTTGCGACATATGCCTTCAATGCGATTATGCCTCTAAGTCGTGCCTCGACACGTGGGAGATATAGTCGCATCGAGGGTGTGACACTATGGCCTGGCTCCATCAGCGGCCTCGTATGGCCTAGTTTCAACAGCAACAACACAAGACCCTCGCGAGGGGCCAAGCCTCGCGAGGCAGATGACACCAAGACCTCCCTAGGTGGTGGCCTCACTAGGGTGGCTCCTGAGGAGCGGAGATATCAAGGCAAGGTGCACCTCGCGAGGTTCACATGACGTGAGCCGTGACGACCAAGGCCAGGCGGGCGCCAGCGGGCACAGTGTATGTGTTTCCCCTTTGGTGCCAAGGGGGCAAGCGCAGACGCGGAGTCCCGAGGAATCAAGCAAAGGTTTCCATATTAGTGCAACAATACCAAGACCGCCAGGACGATAGGACGGAGGTCATCGTGGACCCCACGACAGTGTCACCACCAGAGCCTTTTGCAAGCGAAGTCTACTTTTGTCAGGATAACTTGTACTAGATTTCTCCCTTCAAAATTGGCTGATGCAGGATCCCTTCCCACGTACATTTGGGAAGAGGACCAAGGCCACTATAAATAGGACTTAGCCACCACCGTAGCAGGCATCGAGAGGGAGAGAAGGATCAGATCCGCTCCACCCTGACCACCTCACCAGGTCATCGAGCACAAGAACACCTCACCTCCTGAGTTTGTTCATCCACTGTACCAGTGCATCCTCAGCCCCTCGAGGCAATCCACCACAAATATGGAGTAGGGTATTACACCGCAAGGTGGCCCGAACCAAGATAAATAGTTGTGTCTCCTGTTCCTTGGGTTCGTCGAGCTAGGCTGTGGAATCGTTGGGCCGGCAGGTCGCGGAGAAGGAGTTCTTCATACGCACCCCAGTGTTCGAACCTCTCAAGGGTCTGCAGAGCCCTGAATTCGACAGACCTGTCTGTGGACAATGATGCGAGAGCCGACCATCCAAAGCTAGCTGAAAATCTTCTACCTCTATTTTTTAAGTACACAAGCTCAAAACAACCGCATATCAAATCTTTGTTCTAACTTAAATATTACATACCAACAAAGTTTTCAAATTAACATAGTTGAAACTTGAAATCAACAAGAAAATATGTTCTAGTTGTCCCCTTTAATCACCCACAAGTGCTCAATCAAATCTTTCTTGAGTTGCTCATGAGTTTCTCAATGCCAAATGTTTTGGTCATTTGAATAAACTCATCAAATGTGTCCAGATTCTGATCTGGAAGTTTGAGAGGATCACCCATGTTCTCAAATTCAAGAGTTGCGGCAACATCTTCACCCTCATCCTCCACGATCATGTTGTGCATGATCACACAAATTCCATTGTTTAGTAGGTCCACAAAAAACTTCAAAATGGGCCTGGAGCACTCCAAATGCCCTCTCCACATCCTTTCTATATGCTTATTGTCTATGGGCAAAGTAAGACCCTTTCTAACCAACTGGCTCATAGATGGTCTTCAAAAAGGTAGCCCAAGGAGGATAGATACCGTCAACAAGATAGTAGCCCATGTTGTATTCATGTCCATTAACAGTATAGTTGCACGGAGGAGCTTTCCCTTCAATCAGCCTAGCAAACAATGGAGACCGCTGCAACACATTGATCTCATTGTGAGAGTCGGGCATGCCAAAGAAAGTGTGCCAAATTCAGGGATCCTATTACGTTGTTGCTTCAAGAATGAAAAATGGCTTCTTAACATGGCCCTAGTATTGCCCTTCTAGAGCTTTTGGACAGTCCTTCCATCTGCAATGCATACAGTCAAGAGATCTGAGCAAACCTGACCCCCCTCTTGCTTCGGACATTGCCAAGAGCCTCTCGGTGATTGTGATAGTTGGTTCTCTCAAGTACCAAGGTCCAAACAATGAGATCATGATAGTGGCAAATTTGACCATGGCGTCTCTACATGTTCTCTCAGACATTCGTAGGTATTTGTCCATGAATCTGCGATGGTGCCATATGTAAGAATCCGCAATGCGACCGTGCACTTGTAATAACTAGAGAATCCAATCCTTCGAATGACATCATTCTTCAAGATGAAATAGTCATCAAAGGACATGACGCCATGGTAGAGGCAATCGAAGACATTTTTCACATCTAAAAGCGCCGGCAAAAATTGTCAGTGAATAGTTCATCGGGGGCATGATACGTCTCCAATGTATCTATAATTTGTGATTGTTCCATGCTATTATATTATCTGATTTGGATGTTTTATATGCATTAATATGTTATTTTATATTATTTTTGGGACTAACCTATTAACCTAGAGCCTAGTGCTAGTTTCTGTTTTTTCCTTGTTTTAGAGTTTCGCAGAAAAGGAATACCAAACGGAGTCCAAACGGAATGAAACTTTCACGATGATTTTTCTTGGACCAAAAGACATCCAGAGGACTTGGAGTGCAAGTCAGGGAAGCCACGAGACAGCCACAAGGACGGAGGGTGCGCCCCCACCTTTGTGGGCCCCTCGTGACTCCACCGACCTATTTCTTCTGCCTATATATTCTCATATATTCCAAAACCAATCAGGAGAGCCACGAACACACTTTTCCACCGCCGGAACCTTCTGTACCCATGAGATCCCATCCAGGGGCCTTTTCCGGCGTCCTGCCGGAGGGGGATTCGATCACGGAGGGCTTCTACATCAACACCATTGCCCTTCCGATGAAGCGTGAGTAGTTTACCACAGACCTATGGGTCCATAACTAGTAGCTAGATGGCTTCTTCTCTCTTTGATTCTCAATACCATGTTCTCCTCGATGTTCTTGGAGATCTATTCGATGTAATACTTTTTTGTGGTGTGTTTGCCGAGATCCGATGAATTGTGGATTTATGATCAGCTTAGCTATGATTATTATTAGAATCCCTCTGAATTCTTATATGCATGATTTGATATCTTTGCAAGTCTCTTTGAACTATCGATTTGGTTTGGACAACTAGATTGGTTTTCCTTGCAATGGGAGAAGTGCTTAGCTTTGGGTTCAATCTTGCGGTGTCCTTTGCCAATGATAGTAGGGGCAGCAAGGCACGTATTGTATTGTTGCTAACGAGGATAACAAGATGGGGTTTTCATCATATTGCTTGAGTTTATCCCGCTACGTCATGTCATCTTACTTAATGTGTTACTCCGTTATTCATGAACTTAAAACTCTAGATGCAGGCAGCAGTCGGTCGATGTGTGGAGTAATAGTAGTAGATGCAGGCAAGAGTCGGTCTACTTGACACGGACGTGATGCCTATATTCATGATCATTGCCTTAGATATCGTCATAACTTTGTGATTTTCTATCAATTGCTCGACAGTAATTTGTTCACCCACCATAATGTTTCCTATCTTGAGAGAAGTCACAAGTGAAACCTATGGCCCCGGGTCTATTTTCCATCATATAAGTTTCCGATCTGCAATATTAGTTTCCTATTTACTTCCTTTGCAATCTTTTACTTTCTGATCTATAAACCAAAAATACCAAAAATATTTACTTTACCGTTTATTTATCTCTATCAGATCTCAATTTTGCAAGTAACCGTGAAGGGATTGACAACCCCTTTATCGCATTGGGTGCAAGTTTGTTTGATCGTTTGTGCAGGTATTCGGTGACTTGTTTGTTGTCTCCTACTGGATTGATACCTTGGTTCTCAAAACTGAGGGAAATACTTACTCTACTTTGCTACATCACCCTTTCCTCTTCAAGTGAAAAACCAATGCAAGCTCAACAAGTAGCAGGAAGAATTTCTGGCGCCGTTGCCGGGGAGATCTACGACAAGTCAAGACATACCAAGTACCCATCATAAACTATCATCTCTTGCATTACATTATTCGCCATTTGCCTCTAGTTTCCTCTCCCTACTTCTAAAATGATTTTCAAAAACATTTACCCTTTTCTTCGCCCTTCTTCCGTTCGTCTTTTCATTTGCTTGTGTTGCCATGTGCCTTCTATTTGCTTGCATCTTCGCTTGCTAAAAATCTATTGATATGGATCCTCATCCACTTGCTAATCTTTTTAAAAGATCCAATTATGATGAACCAATTGCTAGTGAGTTGAGTGCACTAGATTATCTTTATGAGATTTTGCTTGAAATTCGTGAATCTAAAAATTGTGATGAAGTGTTGAAAGAAGAAATTTATGAAGTGATTCACGATAGCTCCTTGAATGAAAAGCATGATTTCAATGATGTTATTATAAATTCTATTAATGTCAATTGTGTTAATGATATGCAAAACCCTAAGCTTGGGGATGCTAGTTTTGCTATGTCCACTACTTGTTGCAATGATCATGATTGTGGTGACTCTTCTTACAATCTTGAAATTTTATTTAAGCCCCATGATGAATATGAGATTGATAATAACGTTTGCAATAATACTGAAAGTGGGTTTGGAAGAGTGTAAACTTTAGATCCCACATATTTGGATAATGTTCAATCTTATGAAGTTTTTGATAAAAGTGGGTTCGGAGAGGTCATGACTTTATTTTATGATAATCCCACTATTTCGGAAGAGTGTCAACTTTGCATGCAAGTGGATCACGAAGAGAAAATTTTATGTGATAGCTATATTGTTGAATTTGAAAATGATCCTACATGTAATTATTACGAGATAGGAAAATATGGTCGTAGAAATTTTCATGTTACAGAATTACCTCCCGTTATGTTGAGATTGCTATTGTTTCTTTCTTCTTCCTTGCACATGGTAGTTTTTGTTTGTCTTGATAATTTGTTTACTTATAAAATCCCTATGCATAGGAATCATGTTAGACTTAAACTTGTTTGTGACATGTTTCATGATGCTCTCTTCATGTTTCAATTGTTATCTTTCAGGTGAGCATCATTAAAATTATCGATGCCTCACTAAAAGGATTTAAAGAAAAGCGCTTGTTGGGAGACAACCCAATATTTTTCCTTGATGTTTTTCAATAAATAATTCATCTAGCCTCTAGTTAGATGTGGTTTTGTGTCTTAATTAGTGTTTGTGCCAAGTAAGACCTTTGGGATGGCTTACGGTGATAGTTGATTTGATCTTGCTGAAAAACAGAAACTTTTGCACCTAGCAGATTAATTTTAGTTTTTTGCATAAGCGCGACAAAATACTGATTCTTTTTGCAGAAGATTAAAAAACAAACTTCTTAGGTCTTCCTAAATTTTCAGAAGTTTTGAAGCTACAAAAGTATTCTAAATCTCCAGAATGCTACAGATTGTTCTGTTTTTGACAGATTCTATTTTCTATGTGTTGTTCGCTTATTTTGATAAATCTATGGCTAGTATCGGGGGGTATGAACCATGGAAAAGTTGGAATACAGTAGATATTACACCAATATAAATAAAGAATGAGTTCACAGCAGTATCAAAAGTGGTGATTTATTTTCTTATACTAACAGAGCTTATGAGATTTTCTGTTGAGTTTTGTGTTGTGAAGTTTTCAAGTTTTGGGTAAGGATTTGATGGACTATGTAATAAGGAGTGGCAAGAGCCTAAGCTTGGGGATTCCCAAGTCAACCCAAGGTAATGTTCAAGGACAACCAAGAGCCTAAGCTTGGGGATTCCCAAGTCAACCCAAGGTAATGTTCAAGGACAACCAAGAGCCTAAGCTTGGGGATGCCCCGAAGGCATCCTCTCTTTCGTCTTCGTCTATCGATATCTTTATTTGAGGCTATATTTTTATTCACCACATGATATGTGTTTTGCTTGGAGCGTCTTGTATGATTTGAGTCTTTGATTTTTTTGCCACAATCATCGTTGATGTTCACACCTTTTGAGAGAGACATGCATGAATCGTGATTTATTAGAATACTCTATGTGCTTCACTTATATCTTTTGAGCTAGGCAATATTGCTCTAGTACTTCACTTATATCTTTTTAGAGCATGGCGGTGGTTTTATTCTATAGAAATTGATGAACTCTTGTACTTCACTTATATTATTTTTAGAGTCTCTAAACAGCATGGTAATTTGCTTTGGTTATAAAATTAGTCCTAATATGATAGGCATCCAAGATGGATATAATAAAAACTTTCATATAAAGTACATTGAATACTATGAGAAGTTTGATTCCTTATGATTGTTTTGAGATATGAAAATGGTGATATTAGAGTCATGCTAGTGAGTAGTTGTGAATTTGAGAAATACTTGTGTTAAAGTTTATGATTCCCGTAGCATGCACGTATGGTGAACCGTTATGTGATGAAGTCGGAGCATGATTTCTTTATTGATTGTCTTCCTTATGAGTGGCGGTTGGGGACGAGTGATGGTCTTTTCCTACCAATCTATCCCCTAGGAGCATGCGCGTAGTACTTTGTTTCGATAAATAATAGATTTTTACAATAAGTATGTGAGTTCTTTATGACTAATGTTGAGTCCATGGATTATACGCACTCTTACCCTTCCACCATTGCTAGCCTCTCTAGTACCGCGCAACTTTCGCCGGTACCATAAAACCACCATATACCTTCCTCAAAACAGCCACCATGCCTACCTATTATGGCATTTCCATAGCCATTCTGAGATATATTGCCATGCAACTTTCCACCGTTCCGTTTATTATGACATGCTCCATTATTGTCATATTGCTTTGCATGATCATGTAGTTGACATCGTATTTGTGGCAAATCCACCGTTAATAATTCTTTCATACATGTCACTCTTGATTCATTGCACATCCCGGTACACCGCCGGAGGCATTCACAAAGAGTCATATTTTGTTCTAAGTATCGAGTTGTAATTCTTGAGTTGTAAGTAAATAAAAGTGTGATGATATTCATTACTATAGCATTGTCCCATGTGAGGAAAGGATGATGGAGGCTATGATTCCCCCACAAGTCGGGATGAGACTCCGGACGAAAAAAGAGGCCAAAAAAATGTGAGAAGGCCCAAATAAAAAAATGAGAGAAAAGAGAGAAGGGGCAATGCTACTATCCTTTTACCACACTTGTGCTTCAAAGTAGCACCATGATCTTCATGATACATAGTCTCCTATATTGTCACTTTCATATACTAGTGGGAACTTTGCAGTATAGAACTTGGCTTGTATATTCCAATGACGGGCTTCCTCAAATTGCCCTAGGTCTTGGTGAGCAAGCAAGTTGGATGCACACCCACTTAGTTTTCTTTTGAGATTTCATAAACTTATAGATCTAGTGCATCCGTTGCATTGCAATCCATACTCACTCACATTGATATATATTGATGGGCATCTCCATAGCCCGTTGATACATCTCCTTCTTTTTGTCTTCTCCACAACCACCTTCTATTCCACCTATAGTGCTATGTCCATGGCTCATGCTCATGTATTGCGTGAAAGTTGAAAAAGTTTGACAACATCAAAAGTATGAAACAATTGCTTGGCTTGTCATCGGGGTTGTGCACGATTTAAATATTTTGTGTGATGAAGATGGAGTATAGCTAGACTATATGATTTTGTAGGGATAAGCTTTCTTTGGACATGTTATTTTGAGAAGACATAATTTCCCTGTTAGTATGCTTGAATTATTATTGTTTTATGTCAATATTAAACTTTTGTTTTGAATAATATGGATCTAAACATTCATGCCACAATAAAGAAAATCACATGGATAAGTATGTTAGGTAGCATTCCACATCAAAAATTCTGTTTTTATCATTTACCTACTCAAGGACGAGCAGGAATTAAGCTTGGGGATTCTTGTTACGTCTCCAACATATCTATAATTTTTTATTGTTCCATGCTATTATATTATCTGTGTTGGATGTTTTATATGCATTAATATGTTATTTTATATTACTTTTGGGACTAACCTATTAACCTAGAGCCCAGTGCCATCTTCTGTTTTTTCATTGTTTTAGAGTTTCGCATAAAAGGAATACCAAACAGAGTCCAAACAGAATGAAACTTTTGCGATGATTTTTCTTGGACCAAAAGACATCAAGAGGACTTGGAGTGCAATTCAGGGAAGCCATGAGGCAGCCACAAGAACGGAGGGCGCGCCCCCACCCTTCTGGCCCCTCGTGACTCCACTGACCTATTTCTTCCGCCTATATATTCTCATATATTCCAAAACCAATCAGGAGAGCCATGAAAACACTTTTCCACTGCCGCAACCTTCTGTACCCGTGAGATCCCATCTAGGGGCCTTTTCCGGTGTCGGGGAAAACGACACCTATGGGATCCCGGGGACCCCTACTACGGTTGGTGGGGCTGAAGAGTTGTGCAAAGAGCAGGTATAGCGATCAGCGCGAGGGGATTTTTACCCAGGTTTGGGCCGCTCGGAAGCGTAAAACCCTAGTCCTGCTTGAGTGTATATTCTGTGTTCTTGGGCTCTGGCTCCATGAGCTCTATGTGATGAATAGTACACAGCAGCTACCCGTATGAACTGGGCTAGCCGGTCCCCCCTCTTGTAGCTAGGCCTTGGGCCTCCTTCTATATGTCCAAGGGGTCACCAACAGTGACATACGGTGCATACAAGAGGTGTAAAGTCACTATAGTGTGACCATCCTTATCACTGACAATGAATTTAAATGCCCCGCTTGGGTGCATGGCTTCTATTCGGTCAGCAGGAAAGTAGCCTACCTAGTCACCACCGCTTGAGCATCTAGCCATGCCATCTTGACACATGCTTGGGAAGACTCCAATAGAGGTAGTTCTAGAGCGGTGGATGAATACGTGGCCATGCAGTCCTCATCTATCTAATGACGTGCCTATCATTGATATAGAGCGCTGGCAAGGAACTTTGCTTGCCGGTACGAAGCTTGCCGGGCGGCAAGCAACTTGCTTACTGATCCGAGGCTTGACGGGGTCTGGCTTGGAGGGCAACAAGGAACTTGGTTGTCGATCCGAGGCTTTCAGGGGTCTGGCTTGGCGGGTGGCAAGGAACTTGCTTGTCGATCTAAGGCTCACCGAGGTCTGGTTTGGAGGCCCTAAAGACTCTGCTGAAGTAGCTTGGACTCGATCCCGGGCATGGTCTCGACCCCGCCAGACTATCCCGGCAGGGGGTACCTTTCTGGGGAACCTTCTGGTTGGTGTTCTTGAGTGTTGATCCATGCCGTGGGAGAGACGCTCCCCACGCGGTAGTAGTGCTTGTCGGCGAAATGATTGCCGGGCATTGCTGAGCACTATCATGGCTAATCTTTAAAGGTTAGTGGGACCCTAGTTCTCATTACACCAACACAGCCCCCAGGCCCAGTTTCAGCGGAGATCTCTAAGAGCTCGACACTGGAGTTGGGGCCAAATTTTGCATGGGTCATGATAGTGTTTAACCATGTTACCCAAAAAGGTTGCTTCCAAAGGCGTTGGCCAGCCCACGAGTCTGCTTCCATGGAAATTTTATGGCAGAGAACTCTATAGATCTTGATGCTAGAGTGTGGTTTTGTTTCCTTTCTTGCTCCCGGCAAGGCTGTTGCCGGGAATTCTTATGTTTTTAGCGAAGACTTTTAACGTTCTCAACGCCGGCTTCCGGCAAGCTTGTCACCAGGAAGGCTTTTATCTTCAGCAGAGAACTTTGACGTTCTCGATGCCCGATTTCAGTGGAGAACTCCGGAGTTCTCGACACCGCCGGGAAGGCTCATGGCGAAGAACTTCATCATCCTTGATACCGGCTCCCAGCAAGATCGTTGCCGGGAAGGCTTATGGTGAAGAACTTCATCGTTCTTGACACCAAAAAGATTGGTCCTAAGGGCGTTGCCAGCCCCCGGGCCATAATACGTTTAAATATGACAAGTAAATTAGTATCCAAATTGCACTTAACTTACTTGTAAATTTTGACTTCTGCTAAATATTCCCTATGCCTGCTAGAATGCTTTCCGGTGCATACGATCTAGTCAACAACGCTTGAGGGAACGGGCCCTTAGCAGCTACTCGGGAACGTCGCCTCCCGGAAAGTTTTGCCTTCCTGGTTCTAGTGCAGTTGCACAAGTTGCCGAGTGGTCTCGAGGCAACATGGAGCGCAACTAGCCCCGAGAAGGTTCCTTAGCATGCGGGTTTGTGCAGAAATCTCAAATAAATAAAAACTTGTTATGTATTTTCCTTAAATGACTAATTTTTTTGCACAACTATTCCCTACGCTTGCCGGAATATCACCTGGTTACGCACGTTCTAGTCAATGGAGCTTAGGATCAGGTCCTAGTTAGCACCCGAAAGAGAATGCTGCCTTGCCAGGGGCTTAACACATCGAAAATAAACACGGCTGCATAGGCGTTGCTAGGCGGACCTGAACAACCTAGAGTGCAGAATATTCCAAAAGTGCTCCTTTGCGCACAGGTTATGTGCAAAAAACGTCATTAAGGATAAGACTATGCAACATGATGTAATTAAAGTTTTGGAACTTAGCTTCCTCTGAATTGTGATGATGGCGAAGAAGACGCCATTGTTGGTGAAGAAATTTGGTCGGGGGTCACGAAAGATGACCGCCTCCAGCATCTCCATCGCCCGCTCTTGATGCAGCGGGCACGGCGACCATGCCGCCTACGCTGGTCGTGCCTACCACAGCAGCCACGCCGTCCGCGGCACTAGCGCTGCCCGCGCCACCCGCAGGCGTGGGTGAAGGAAGTTTGTATGTGGAAGGCTTCATCATCCTGGAGCCCTTTTTCTTGGGCTCCATGGAAGGTGATGATGATGATCTTGAAGAAACTGACACGCTAACTGCTAGACCAGATTTGCACAGCCTTTCCCCCCTGCCTGGTGCGCCAAAGATGTCGGGGAAAAGGACACCTATGGGATCCCGAGGACCCCTACTACGGTTGGCGGGGGTGAAGAGTTGTGCAAAGAGCAGGTCTAGCGATCAGCGCGAGGGGATTTTTACCCAGGTTCGGGCCGCTTATAAGAGTAAAACCCTAGTCCTGCTTGAGTGTATATTCTGTGTTCTTGGGCTCTGGCTCCAAGAGCGCTATGTGATGAATAGTACACAACAGCTACCCGTATGAACTGGGCTAGCTGGTCCCCCATCTTGTAGCTAGGCCTTGGGCCTCCTTCTATATGTCCAAGGGGTCACCAACAGTGGCATACAGTGCATACAAGAGGAGTAAACAATATTTACAACATTTGTAGGAGCGGTCGTGGCGCGGCTGATGCATTTTACATCTAGCACTTTTTGGTGATGTATTTTACATCATCTATTACAGATGATATTAGAGTCCCACTTCAGATTAACGTTGCCTATCTTGTCCTGCTTCAACCTTGCCGCCGTACACCTCACCGGAGCTGCTCCAACGACGGAACCGTCCATCACAGCAGAGCAGTACCATCGGCGCCGTTTCCAGAGGCCTCAGATCTTCTTCCCCGCCTCCTACAGTCACACCAGCATCACCATCCTCCACGTCCAACCCACTGATGCTGAGGTCGACAAGGCTATGCCAAAGAGGTTGTACACTCGTTGCATCACTTTGTTACTCTGCATTCATGTCAATCCCTCAGGGATCCTTTGCTATGGAACTACTATGGTACTACTATTCATGCATTTGGTTAGGAGTGGAGCAAAGCAAAACTGCAGGATTTTTTTCCTTTGGTGTCTCTTTCAAAGAAAAATGGTAGGAATTTTAATATCCAATTGGACGTCCTTTTCAAATTAATATGCATGAAGAACAGGACTAATTGCATTACTGTCATAATAAGATTCTTATTTTTTCACTTTTCACGTGGTTTGACTTTAATTTGACCATGTTTCTCCATTCGTGTGTTCTTCCAATTCATGTGAATCAAACACCGAGGTTCGCAGAAACCCTATGTTTCCAAATGCTTTTTTTGCATGTGCATTCCTATCCTATTCCTACATTTTTCCTGTCCCTGTGTTTAGAATCCTCCAATTCTAAGGAGGCCTTACAGATTTACTTCATTTTCAGATAGGCGTCAACGAAAACTCTGTGTGTTATGTCCTGCTCCTGCCGTGTCGTCATCCACCCCACCCGAGGTGCACCATCGACAGAAGCGTTCACTACAGCACAGATTCCCCCTGCAAACTTTCTTTCACCTCCTCAGATCATCTTCCCCGTTACCGGCAGCCACGCCAACTGCATTACCATCATCGACTGAGTAGATGAACCTGAGTTCCGGAAGAGAGGTCACAGTCTTTCGTGTTTTATTACGTTATACATCGGTTATTATTACCTGCTACTTTATCGTTCAAACTTGAGTTTTAAAATGCCCATGGGTCTCATATCGAGGCAGCAACGAATAGTATCTGTCTACTATCTGGTTCATCTGGGGTCTTCTATGTGGTTCATGTTGGGTGGGCAACAAATAGTAGATGATCCATTGTCTATCTTTTTAAACTGAAGCTATAATCTACCTACTATCACTAGTTTTGGATCTATCCACTCATTTGCTACCATCAGTCTTGATTTCTGCATGCACCCCTTAGGCCTTACAAAACCTAACTAATTTTTTATTATGCATGTCAGCTATTGTACACAATCGTACTGAACATGTAGAGAAAAAGAGAAGACTGTTGCATGGGAATACAATGTCATGCAGACGCCGCTCCATGGTGGCTGAAGTGCCCCCTCCCTCCATTCCAGATTATATTCCAGAGGAAGATAACTGTTCAGATGGGGATTCAGAGGGAGCCGACCACTCCTGTTTACCACCTTAGGTGTTTTCTCTAACCTGGCATGCTGATGTTGGTCATATCATGCATATGGCGCCTCGCATTGCTTACATTATTGATCTTATATGTCATCAGTTTACTTTAGATTTTCTTTGTGTGAATGCCACATGTTTGGTTTCTATATCATACTCCTCCCGTTCCTAAATATTTGTCTTTTTAGAGATTTCAACAAGTGACTACATATGGAGCAAAATGAGTGAATCTACACTCTAAAATATGTCTATATACATCTGTATGTAGTAGTCCTTCCGAAATCTCTAAAAAGACAAATATTTAGGACCGGAGGGAGTATATCAGAATTATGCAATGCCATCTTCTTTAGCTAGGCATCATATACGTGAATCATGCAATGCCATCCTGTTTAGCCAGTCATTGTATATGTGAATTGTATCATGCCATATTTTTTTCATAATGTATTCCATTTGTCAACAATGTTTATACATTCATCTACTTCCTGTGCATCAACCATTTGAGTCGGTCATGGGAAAATCTGGAGTGAAAACAAGGTCTTCTGAGCAGTCAGTGCTACCTGTCGATGCAGATTTCTTGCTGGATACAGATAGCTCCTCAGAGGAGGATTCAGAGACAGATGATCAGTCGTATCCCCCCCGAGGTGCATGCTCTAACTTGGCAAGGTTATATTGCTCATATCATGCATATGGTGTCTTGCATTTCCATGCCATCTGCTTAGATTAGGCATGCTTTGTGTGAATGCCTCCTGTTTGCTTTCTATATTAGATATGTGAATTATGCAATGCCATGTTTTTCAGCCAGTTATCATATATGTGAATTATGCACCGCCATGTAGCCAGGCATCATATATGTGAATTATCTCATGCCATCTATTTTTTCATTACGTATTCCATTTGTCAACAATTTGTGTATATTGAACTACCCTTCATGTGTATCAGCCATTTGAGCCGGTTATGGAAAAATCAAGAGTGAAAACAAGGTCTTCAGAGCAGGCAATGGTACCTGTTGAAGCATATATCTCGATGGTTACAGGGAGCTCCTCAGAGGAGGATTTAGAGATGGATGATCAGTCCTATATCCCACCTGAGGTGTATGCTCTAAGTTGCAATGTTTATATTTCTCCTGTCATGCATATGGTGTCTTTCATTGCTTAGTTTAGACATCATATGCACAATATTGAATTCCATCTGCTTAGTTTAGATATCATACATGCGAGTGCCAACTACTTAGTATATGAATCAATTATGTCAATCATATCATGCCATCCTGTATACTTAGACAACATTTATGTGAATTATTTCATCCCAACCTATTTTAGAAAGACATCATATAGTTTTGTCATGTCATCCTGTTTAGATACTCATCATATGTGGAATTATGCCATTATATCCTGTTAAGTTATCCATCATATATCTGAAACTGTGTCATGCTATCCTGTTTAGTTAGGCATCATATATGTGAAATTGTGTCAGGCTGTCCTGTTTGGTTAGACAACATATATGTGAATTACCACATCTGTCTATCATACAATGTCTGCATGTTCAATTTCTTTTCTTGTTTATCAGCCATTTGAATTGGAGGGGGTGATGGCAGTATCTAAGGGAGAAAAAACCCATTCTTCATAAAAGACAGTGCTACCCGTCGATGCAGATAGAACCATGGTTGTACTGGCCCACAAACATGCCCCACCACACATAATCAACACTCTTCCAGATTGCACACTTACACCGTTGGGCAGAGAACCAGCTACAACCCATCTAACCCCAACCCCAGCGGATAGTAACCCACTTCTAGTTGACAAAGCACCATGTCCACCACAGAGTACCCCCACATGAGCAGTTTGTAAAGCAACTGCAATGCCCAAAGCACGAAGACCACCACAGTGAAGCCAAACTCCACGTTTAAAGCAGATGAGCAACTGTTCTCAGGTCAAATCCCGTAGCTGTGGTCCATACTCCTTTGTTGTTGCATCACTGTATTTACTCATACCAACTACTTTCGAATTTGAAGAATCCAATTGAAACTCCAATGGCGCAACAGGTATGTTTTAAACCTATTTCTTTAACTGGATTGCTGTTCTAACTTCCTGCTCTATGTTGATTTCAGTTTTAGTTGTATAAACAACTATGTTCTCATGTGATGCACATTACAAGTGTTGCCAATGTTGTGTAGTTTCTCACACTTATATTCTGTCTATGCTGTTGTGTCTTAAAAATATATGAGTTGAACCGTGTCTCTATCTTGATTTGGCAACATAAAGTAGAATGATATGGACAATACATTGACCATAGTACATAGATATATGTTTGTTTCATGTTGTTATCCTTTCCACCTTAATACTGAACCGGTTTACCAAAATGAGTTTGGTATACTACATGCTAAACCTATGACGTGTCTAAAGTGGTTTCAGTTCTGGACTTGTTTTGCTGCGGCGTTTATTTGCACTGGTCGCCAAGTTTGACAACCATTGTATATGATATGCTGCTTTGTTCCCTATATTTTCACTGGTGTCGAACTTTGATGCCCAGTGGATGTAATATGTGTAATAGTCATGATAGCCTAGCGTAAGTTGCTTGCTTATTTATTTCCATGTTGTCTTATTTATTTGTTTGCTTGTAGTCAGTGCAGTTCTTTTTCTGCTGTTTGCTAGTGGCCGCAATAACCTATTTTTTAAAACTAGGCCACAATAACCATGGGCTACATATTTACTGTAGTTACCATGGGCCTCCTACAGGCCGTAGAAACAATGGGCCTTTTTAGGGCCGTAGAAAGAATGGGCCTTCTATGGGGCGTAGCATCAATGGGCCTTCTACGGGCCGTAGCATCAATGGGCCTTCTACGTGTCGTATGATCGATAGGCCAAACATGGGCCAATAACAGACCGCATTATGGGCCGTAAACAGGCTAGATTTGGAATTGTCCGTTCATGGGCCGACAATAACAGGCCGTTGTTAATCGGTCGTATTCGATGATGTTAAGAAAACGGCCCAACGGATTAACTAGCTGCAAACGGGCTGATTGTAACCACGGGATGAATTTGGCCCACAAGCAGAAAAGGCCAATGACGAGCCATAAGTAATCGAATGCTGGAAATGAGCCCAAGAATAAATGGGCCCTGAGAAGGTTGAAACATAACACGGGTTGGAAATGGCCCAATGGAATAATGGGCCGTTAATAGGTATAAAGGGGTACACTATTCATCACGGGCCAGATTCACCATGTGCCATTAATGGGCCAAGAGTTACAAATGGCCTCGTATGGGCCGAAAGACATCATGGGCCATACATGGGCCGGAAGTTACAATGGGCTGGAATCATATTGGACGGCCCAAATGAAGCTACTAGGATTAACTCCGATAGGCCCAAACGGGCCGTGAGTTAGCGGACCGTAAATGGGCTATATACGAACAAGCCGTTAATAGGCTTTCCGTGGGCCGGCCCGTTACCTTTTGACCAAGTCAAACGGGCCGGCCTTTTCACCGGAATGGGCCTCTGTTGGGCCGTGCCACGTGTCGACGTATCATAGGCACCTCCTGTCCAATGAATGGATGACATCTGTCCCAACGGTGAGCCAACACGTGTTTCCTCCGGCCAATGAGAATTTTACATGTGGAAAATCCTCATTGGTTTGGGCTGTTAGCAGGTTATCGGATCCAAAACCAGACCCGATAGCTTAACGACGACCCGTTACGGTGGATGCCACGTGTCGGTCACCCTTGACGAAAGCACTTCCATGACGTGCGATTTATCATGATGGAAGTGGACACTTCCGTGATGATAATTTTGGTAATGTCATGGACCACTTCTATGACAGCACAGGTATGACTATCTTGATTCTATCATAAACTTTTCATGGATGCACATGCATGACAGAAAACATGACCTACTGTGACAAACACGTATCATCATGGAAGTGTCTTTTTTGTAGTGCTTGTTGAACTTCCTCTACCCTTGATTCATGCTTTTGGTGGGTGGCTCATTTTGATAACCCACAAGTATAGGGGATTGCAACAGTTTTCGATAAGTAAGAGTGTCGAACCCAACGAGGAGCTAAAGGTAGAACAAATATTCCCTCAAGTTCTATCGACCACGGATACAACTCTACGCACGCTTGACGTTCGCTTTACCTAGAACAAGTATGAAACTAGAAGTACTTTGTAGGTGTTGTTGGATAGGTTTGCAAGATAATAAAGAGTACGTAAATAAAAAGTAGGGACTGCCTATATAAGGACACAACTAAGTTAGTTTTAGTAGAGATCTTGTTGTTATGACAAAGTTATTTGTCCCTAGGCAATCGATAACTAGACTGGTAATCACTATTGCAGTTCCATATGAGGGAGAGGCATAAGCTAACATACTTTCTCTACTTGGATCATATGCACTTACGATTGGAACTCTAGCAAGCATCCGCAACTACTAAGGATCATTAAGGTGAAACCCAACCATAGCATTAAAGCATCAAGTCCTCTTTATCCCATACGCAACAACCCCCTTACTCGGGTTTGTGTTTCAGTCACTCAGGCAACCCACTATAAGCGAATCATCAACGTATTGCAAAACCCTACAGCGGGGATCCCTCACGCTTGTGCGACACAAAGAGCACCATAGGACACCACCAATAATAAAACATGTAACTCAAACCAATCTTGATCATCAAATAGCCCATAGCACAAAACGGATCTACTCAAACATCATAGGATAGCCATACATCATTGGGAAATAATATATAGCGTTGAGCACCATGTTTAAGTAGAGATTACAGCGGGTAAGAGAGAGGTTACACCGCTGCATAGAGGGGGGAAGAGTTGGTGATGATGGCGGTGAAGTTGTTGGTGAAGATTGCGGTGATGATGATGGCCCCCGGTGGCACTCCGGTGCCACCGGGAGCGAGGGGGAGAGAGTCCCCCTCCTTCTTCTTCTTCTTCCTTGACCTCCTCCCTAGATTGGAGAAGGGTTTCCCCTCTGGTCCATGGACTCCATGGCGTGGGCGGGGCGAGAGCCCCTCCGAGATTGGATCTGTCTCTCTGTCTCTCTCTGTTTCTGCGTTCTCAGAGTCTAGCCTTTCACCGTTTCTTATATTCCGGGAGATCCGTAACTCCGATTGGGCTGAAATGTTAACACGATCTCTATCCGGATATTAGCTTTCTTGCGGCGAAAGAAGGGCACCAACCGCCTTACAGGGTGGCCACGAGGGTCAGGGGCGCGCCTGCCCCCTGGGGCGCGCCCTTGCCTCGTGGCCCCCTCGGCAACCGTCTCGCGTGGATTTTTCTTCCAAAAAATCATATATATTCCAAAAAAAATCTCTGTCATTTTTTATCCCGTTTGGACTCTGTTTGATATGGATATTGTGCGAAACAAAAAACATGCAACAAACAGGAACTGGCACTGGGCACTGGATCAATATGTTAGTCCCAAAAATAGTATAAAAAGTTGCCAAAAGTATATGAAAGTTGTAGAATATTGGCATGGAACAATCAAAAATTATAGATACGACGGAGACGTATCACGTTCCTCCTCCACCTCCTTCTTGGCTTCGGCCAGCGCATTCTTGAGGGTCTCGACCTCAGACGCGTCAATTGTAAGCATAATTATAAAACTCAGCAAGATAATAAAACAACAAGTCATGCCATTTCAGATGTGAATAGGTATCACATACCTTGATTCTCCTCCAGTCGTTTGTTGGTATGGATGAGCTCTTCGTCGGCCCGCTCCAGCCTCCGCTTTAGTTTGGATAATTCGGCGGTGTGAGCGATTGCCGCTAACTTCGAAGCATGTTTGTTTAAATAGACATGTATGATCATCTCCTGCGAAATATTCGATCCTCTGTTCGGCCTTTCTTCACGAACGCCGAACAGAGTCTCATGGGCTACTAACTATACAAAGGCATCCTTTTTATATAGATAAAAATTACTACATCCCATACCTCAAAGCCTGTTAGAACGCTGGTGTAGGCTTCGTTCAATCCGTTTTTAGCGGACCGAACCCTTTCCACTATCGTACCCATAAGGGTATGATGCTCTTCCACAATGGAAGCGCTCTGAAGCGCTTCCACCAGATTGTCCGGCGCCTCCGGATTGACAGAGGTCGCCGGTGGAGTTGACGCACCCCCTTCCTTAAAAGGAGGCCGCTCACCTGATCCCGGAGCCGTATGGGTCTCCGGAATGACATTCGGCTGGGGGCCGGAGTGGGCTTGGCCCCCGTCACCAGTCTCCATGGGGGTCGGTTCCCCCATGTTTTCGGCAGCAGAGGTATTACCCTCTGGCGCCACCTTGACGGCTTCCCAAACCTTTCCATGGCCCAGAAGGGTCCCTCGGGACAACACTTCGGTATTGTTTGTAGCAGTGGGTGGGGAGGCCAATGGAGGCGACTCGCTCTCCATCATGGTCGAGCCCAGCGAATTCCCAAAAGACGATGATCGTCGGGGAAGATCGCGGGCTGGACTACAATACGTGATTTTGTGTGTTAGGATCGCAAGGCATAAAGCCGGATATATACATTATCCTTAAATACTTACGATTCGGCCGAAGGCTTCGACCTGGGGTTCCATTCAGGGACGGCTTCGATGTCCGATTCCAAATCGTCTGAAAGGGAGAGTTTCCCCTTCTTGGGCGCTTCCGCCTCTAGATCTGCGGAAACCCCCCTTTTCTTCTTTTCCCCCTTAGGGGAAGAATTGTTCTCCTCCACTTCCTCCTTGTCTTCATCGTATGTAACGCCCTCGATGCGGCTATAGCTCCCACGTGTCGAGGCACGACTTAGAGACATAACTGCATTGAAAGCAATGTCGCAAGTCAGGCAATCATTACAACAACCCATGTAATATATAATAAAAGGGGGAAGAACATAGTTGGCTTACACTCGCCACGTCACATCAGAGTACATAAATAACATCCATCATACAAACACTCATGGCCCGACTACGGCGCCAAAATAGAAGAAAACCCAACATGCGACAAGGCCCTGAATCAAACCCCAACTAGGCACCACTACTGATCATCGGGAAAAGAAACATAATAACGCTGAGAGTCCTCGTCGAACTCCCACTTGAGCTCGAACTCATCACCTGGAGCGGAATCACCTGGACCTGCATCTGGAGTTATAGTATCTGTGAGCCACAGGGACTCAGCAATCTTGCACCCTCGCGATCAAGACTATTTAAGCTTATAGGAATGGATAAGGCAAATATATGTGGAGCTGCAGCAAGCGACTAGCATATGTGGTGCCTAACTTATACGCAAAAGAGAGCGAGAAGAGGAGGCAAAGCGCGATCGAGAATCTAGAAGAGCAACCTGTGCAAGCATTACTCCAGCACCGTGTCCACTTCCCGGACTCCGCCGAGAAGAGGCCATCACGGTAACACACACAGTTGATTCATTTTAATTAATTTAGGTTTAAGTTATCTACAACCGGACATTAACAAATTCCCATCTGCCCATAACCGTGGGCACGGCTTTCGAAAGTTCAATCCCTGCAGGGGAGTCCCAACTTAGCCCATGACAAGCTCTCACGGTCAACGAAGGAATAGACCTCCACCCGAGACACACCGATCAGACTCGGTAACCCGGTACAACAAGACAATTCGACAGGTTAAAACAAGACCAGCAACACCGCCCGAATGTGCCGACAAATCCCGATAGGAGCTGCACATATCTCTTTCTCAGGGCACACTCAGATGAGACTAGCTACGAGTAAAACCAACCCTCAAGTTTCCCCGAGGTGGCCCCGCAGGCAGCTCAGTTCGGACCAACACTCAGAGGGAGCACTGGCCCGTGGGGGGGCTAAAATAAGATGACCCTTGAGTCTGCAGAACCCAAGGGAAAGAAAAGGGTAGGTGGCAAATGGTAAAACCAAGGTTGGGCATTGCTGGAAAAGCTTTAATCGAGGCGAAATATCAAGGGGTTCCCATTATAACCCAACCGCATAAGGAACGCAAAATCCGGGAACATAACACCGATATGACGGAAACTAAGGCGGCAAGAGTGGAACAAAACACTAGGCGAGAGGCCGAGCCTTCCACCCTTTACCAAGTATATAGATGCATTAAGATAACATAGCAATATAATGATATCCCAACAAGTAAATAAAAGATGTCCCAACAAGGAACGGCTCCAATCCTCACCTGCAACTAGCAACGCTATAAGAGGGGCTGAGCAAAGCGGTAACATAGCCAATCAATGGTTTGCTAGGACAAGGTGGGTTAGAGGTTGACATGGAAATTGGGAGGCTGACAAGCAAAAGGTAGGCATCGTAGCATTGGCATAGCAAGAGCGAGCAAACTAGCATAGCAAAGATAGTAGTGATTTCGAGGGTATGATCATCTTGCCTGCACAGTTGTCAGAGTTGACTGGATCCTCACAAGCAAACTCAACGGGCTCCTCGGTAGCGAACTCGTCTCCCGGCTCTACCCAACAAGACAAACAAGCAACAAGGATACAATCAACCACGTGCAAGACCAAGCAATATGATGAAATGATGATATGCAATGCGGGATGCAAAATGCAAGTTATGACAGGAAATGCATGAACCTGGACTCAACTTGGAATTCCAAGGGTGCCACTGGATAGAGGGGATGAAATCGCTTGAAAACGATATAAAAATCATTGGAATCGGAGTTACGGTTTGGAAATGGCAAGCGTTTTAAGATATGACACCGGTCTGCAATTTACAGCAAGTAGGCATCTAAATGCAACGAAATGAACATGCTACAGCCACCAAACAAGACAACAAAAGACATGGCAGGGATGCACACAAGATGCTTAACAAAAGACTAGCACTGAGCCACGGCCAATTCATCCATTATGAGGTTCAAACAAGCATGGCAAAAACGCAAATGCAAAACAGATTCCAGACTTAGTGAAATTAACACTTGTCTGAAATTTCAGATCACGATGCTCTCTTCGGAGCAGCAAAACAACATGATACATGACCTGAATATCTCAAGTAAGAACATGGCATGGAGCTACTCAACAAGCTTAACAAAAGTCCCAAAGTGACCTGGGGCCAAAAGGGATCACAAAATATATTAACGGGCACACGAACATAGCTAAAACACAATCAGTTTTTAGACATAGTGAAAACTGAGACATGCTGAAATATAACTCACGAAGGCATGTAAACGAGCTCGATGCACTCACCACGGTGCAAGTCATGGCAAGGCAGGCATACACCCATTAATAAGGCACAAAATACAAGCTAGACATGGCAAGAACAATGGCTTAGCATGCACGGATCAACTATAACAACGCCGGCAAAATCGCAAACGAGTTGACGATCTGCCCAGATTCACCACGAAGCAAAAGTAGAGCTCGATTGACTCAAGCTATGGTGCTTCATAACTGAAAACAAAGACATGGATGGATAGAGCATAACATGATTAACAAAACTCCTTTACTTATCATCCTCAAAAGAGGCACGGATCACTAGGAAACAAGCTGAACATATGGCATCATGAACTAAAATATCCCAGACTTAGTGAAAATCACTAAGTCCCTGAAAACAGATTTACCGGGTGCCTCTCTTTGCGAGATTGCACAAGTCACCACACACATCCTAAAAATGCATGGGTTGCACCTCTGGAAATAAGACAAAATGCTTAACAAAACATATGAAGGACTCACAGGCATAGCATTCACACAATAATCATGGAAAAAATGACAAAAGTCTAAGATGAACTAGAAGATCTGGCAATTAACGCATGAAGCCTCCTTCTAACAGCATTTTGGGCATCAAGATGAGCTCAAATGAAAATGATGCAATGGAATGAAATGATGTACTCGTCGAGGCGAACATTTTGATATATCATATGCCCAAATCGGAGCTACGGATGCAAAGTTACGGGCGGTCAAAGTATGCATAAAAAAAATTAACGGAGAGAGACAAAGTCAACCGGCTAGGGTTTCTTTTTCCAGATCTGAGATCCGCACGGATTGCGAGGATCGCCGGGGAGCTCGCCGGAGTTCCTGTAGATGACGGCAGCGGGCGAGGGAGAAGTGGCCGGAGCAGCGGGGAGAGGCCGGGGCCGGCGACGAGGTGGAACGGCGGCGAGGTGGGCGCCGGCCTCCGGGCGGCGCGGCGAGCCGGGCGGCCGCGGCGGAGTTCGCCGGAGCCGGGGACTGCGGCGGCGCGGGAAGAACGGCGGCGAGCGGCGCGGGAGGCGTGGCCGGTCGGCTCGGGGAAGAAGGGCGCGGCGTATCGCGGGCTGGGGAGGGCCCCGCGCGGGCCTGCGGGCCGGCGGCCGCGGCGATGTGGTCCTGCCACGTGGCGCATCGTGGCTGGCGGAGGCGGGCGGCGGCGGACGCGTCCGGCCGGGGGCGGACGTGTCCGTCGGTGGCGGAGATGTTTTTTTTAGAACTAGGGTTGGACGGGGAAGAAGATCCGAATTTGGAGGGGGGCCATTTATAGGCATAAGTGGAGCTAGGAGAGTCCAAATGAGGTGCGGTTTTCGGCCACGCGATCGTGATCGAACGCTCTAGGACATGGAGCAGAGTTTGGTGGGTTTTGGGCTAAATTTGAGGGGTGTTGGGCTGCAACACACATGAGGCCTTTTCGGTCCCTCGGTTAACCGTTGGAGTATCAAACGAAGTCCAAATGATACGAAACTTGACAGGCGGTCTACCGGTAGTAAACCAAGGCCGCATGACAAGTCTCGGTCCAATCCAGAAATGTTTAATCCCCACACACGAAAGGAAGCTAGAAATGACCACCGGAGGAGAACGAAGCGTCGGAATGCAAAACGGACAACGGGGAAAATGCTCTAATGCATGAGACGAACACGTATGCAAATGCAATGCACATGACGACATGATATGAGATGCATGAAAACGAAAACAACACACGGAGACAAAACCCGAACCCGAGAAATAAATATAACTTAATGCCGGAAACGGCAAGAGTTGGAGTACAAATTGGGAAAGTCGTATCTGGGGCGTTACATCGTGGGAGAAGAGAGCTTTGGTATCTTTGGTGATATGTCAGAAGCACATTTGTGGCAAAGGCCACTTCAGACCTCCTTGCCCTTATTCTTGGCCCTCTTTTCCGGCGCCTGGTACGACGCCGAAACCAGCATCTTCGTCAGAAAAGGAATAGCTGGGTCTTCGGGTAGGGGAGCCGGACACCTGATCCGCTCCGCCTTCTTTGTCCAGCGCTGGGGGGACAAGGGGAAGGTTTAAACTTATTCTTTGGACCCACAAATCAAGGATATGATTAGAAATCTGAAAAACTCACTGGAGTGGCTGGATGAGCGTAGTCGTGGCCGAGGTCTTCGGTCGTTGGCGGCCACGTCTTTTGGGTCTTAAAAAGCAGCTTCCATATATCTTCGTGTCTCGTGCCGAAGACCGCTGCAAGGTCCGGGGACTTGCCGGATCAAACTCCCACATACGGAGAGTCCGGCGTTGGCAGGGGACAATCCGGCAAAACAACATCACCTGGATCACGCTGGCAAGGCTGGTGTTCTTCTCCACCATGCTCTTGATGCGCTTTTGCAGTGTCATCACCTCGTCGGATGACACCCAATCTAGGCCCTTCTTGAGCCATGTTGTGAGCCGCATTGGTGGACCGGTTTTGAACTCGGGAGTGGCGGCCCAAGTGGCGTCACAAGATTCTGTAACATAGAACCACTCCTATTGCCACCCGTTCACGGTCTCTACGAAGGTCCCCTTGGGCCAGGTGACGTTAGGGAGCTTGCTCACCATGGCGCCGCTGCACTTTGCGTGTTGACCCTCGACCACCTTCGGCTTCACATTGAAGACCTTGATCCATAGACCGAAGTGGGGGGATGCGGAGAAACGCCTCGCACATGATGATGAACGCCGAGATATAGAGGAATGAATTTGGGGCTAGATCATGGAAATCTAGCCCGTAATAGAACATGAGTCCACGGATGAAAGGGCGGAGAGGAAACCCTAGCCCGCGAAGGAAGCGGGAGGCTGGAAAACGGTTCAAAATAATAGTAAGGACGGGACACAATACCTCACCGAAAACGTTGTCAGAAGACATAACCTATTTTTAGAAGTATTTTGCCCTCGCGGTCCAGGGTTGTAACTACTGTACAGAGACGAATATAGTTCTTTTGATCAACTACTTTGGGGTATTCAGAGGAGGAACCCGCCTTGCAATGCCGAAGACAATCTGCGCGCCAAACACATCGTCATTGAAGCCTGGTTCAGGGGCTACTGAGGGAGTCCTGGATTAGGGGGTGCCCGGGCGTCCAGGCTATGTAACGTGGGCCGGACTGGTGGGCCGTGAAGATACAAGATAGAAGGCTTCCCCCCGTGTCCGGATGGTACTCTCCTTGGCGTGAAAGGCAAGCTTGGCGTTCGTATATGAAGATTCCTTTCTTTGTAAACTGACCCTGTATAACCCTAGCCCCCTCCGGTGTCTATATAATCCGGAGGGTTTTAGTCCATAGAGGCAGTCATAATCATTCAGGCTAGACATCTAGGGTTTAGCCATTACGATCTCGAGGTAGATCAACTCTTGTAACCCCTATACTCATAAAAGTCAATCAAGCGGGAAGTAGGGTATTACCTCCTTTAAGAGGGCCCGAACCTAGGTAAACATCGTGTCCCCTACCTCCTGTTACCTTCGATTCTTAGACGCACAGTTCAGGACCCCCTACCCAAGATCTGCCGGTATTGACACCGATATCAGGCTACTTTCCTGGTTGCCGAATAGAAGCCATGCACCCAAGCGGCGCATTTAAATTCACAGTCAGTGATAAGGATGGTCACGAAACTGATTGAAATAGTAGAAGAGCATTGCAATAGATGTTTAGGGCGTTCGAGCACTAGTAGCAGAGAAGAAGTGATCTAAATCAGCAGACGCTTGAGCAGGGAACGCACTAGCAGAGAGAAAGTCGTGCAGTAGAACCACGAGCGAGTACTAAAGTAGCAACTCCTGTAGCTACCGGAGGTCGTGCAGCAGTAGCGTGAGCGAGAGCAAGAGCAGAGAAGTAGCATGAATGAGAGCAAGAGAGGAGCAGCAGCGCGACCGACAGCAATATCAGACTAGAGCAGCAGCACGAACGAAAGCAAGAGCAGTGCAGCAGCGCGACCGACAACAAGAACAGAGTCGTAGCGCGAGCGAGAGCCGGAGCAGCAGCAGCAGCAGCGAGAGCCGGAGCAGCTGCAGCTAGTGCCAGTGTGGAAGTCGCCGCCGAGGAAGCAACGACATGGGGGAGAGACGCCGTGGATGAAGTGGCCGGCGACGGCGCCGTTGATGGAGACCCGCCATGGCTGTTCGGTATCGAGCACCGGCAGCCCCGTGAGATCGAATAAAAGATAAAATGCAGTGGTGAGTGCAGAACCTACTTGGTGGCACCGAGTTGGCCTCGGATTCATCAGAGGAATTGGTGAGGGTGTTGCGGTTCCAGTGGGGCAGGTCAAGACGATGTTGTGGGGATGGAGGTGGCGCGATAGACGAGGTGAACGTCGGGGCATCTCCTTGGGGGTGGAGGACGGGGCGGCTGATCCGGCGGGACGACGAGATCGACGGTGGTTCCTCATAGGGTGTGGTGGATGAGGGACGGCGAGCTGTTGCGGTGGACGACATCGTCGGGGAAGTGTCTCCGGCTAGGCGGCGGTCTGGAGGCCGACCGAGGAGCATGGGGTTTCGTGGGTTTTGGCAGCCTGTGTACGAATGGGGGGACGAAGGGGAAGGTAGGGGAGCCATGGCTTAGGGACGTGCTTGTATGAAATGTAGGGTAAGTTACATGCGTACCCCCACCGGTTTTGACACCACGACGTCGAACCGGCATTTCCGGCTGAGGGGTAGAAGGCGGACTTCGTGTGTCTGGGCTGCAGGACCGATTTCGGATGAGGAGGGAGTTTTCGCGTGCGTCGAAATTTCGAGATAACAAGGCATGACGCAGGTTGAAGAGGCGGGAGTTTCAAAGTAGATGAGACAAAAGATACTCGAGATTGAAAATTTTGGGATAACAAGGCGCGGATTCCTTGTTCGACAGAACAAACTTAACTTGTATAAAAAACATTCATACAAGACACAAGAGAGTCATGTCCCCTTTTACTATATTGCTATAAATGTCATTGAAAAAACTACAAGAAAAATGTTAAAAAATTGGGAGAACAAGATTACCTATACAGTACCAAATTGATTCGCACTTCCCTCAACAACAACAAAAAACAAATCAATTCCCACCAAAAGAAAGATTCATGTACCTTTTTATATGATTACAAATGCCAGGATCTCGAACTTCAATTTTTGAATCCACGTTATGTTGAATTCGAATATATCGTTAGGTGACCTTGCGGTTTATAATGGATGTAGTCCTACATTTTGATCTTCCATCATATATGAACATTTTACTCCACCCTATGAACATATATATTGTCGTCTACCATATGGACTAAATTTGAATCAATTTTCCTTATTTGAATACGAATGTTGTCAAGTTATACAATCATTTAAATATTATCTTGATAACAAAAAACATGCATATAGCAGTAATCATATTTCACTATAAACTACATGTGACATACGATCTCCAATTCAAATATTTGTATCCATTTTATGTTCAACTCAAATCAGAGTACATTGGTCTAGGTGGCGAGATGTTTGGGATAATCTAAACCCTATTCTCATATGTCTATAATTCTTGGCTAAATTGGGACAAGTTTTGGTATAAGCTTCTTGCAAAACCGCAGATTCTCTCAACAAGCCTCGTGGTTCCGAGAGGGAACGTGTCACCTTTGCGTGTGAAACGATATATACTGCCTCCCCCCAGATTTTCTTTACAGAGACAACATAGAACTATATGAGTGCCCTATTAAATTTTGGAATTATTCCCGGTTCGTTTGGCATTTTTATACATTAATTGAGTTTCTGGACATTTAATGTGCATAATCCAAATTTGAACTGCAAGCACATACTTCGGTGCACCAAAGTTGGTTGAAAAATCACATGTGTGTCCTTGGGTGAATTTCTAGGTCCCATGCAAGAAATGGGAATGAAATTCAAACATCTGGGCGTCGTGACTCGGCCGAGAACATCGAGAAACTTGGTTTTTAAATTCATGTAAATCCAAAACTCGCCTGGAAATCATGAAACTTGGCATGCTGTCATGTCATGGAACTAACATGTTGTGGTACAAAATTGGACATATTTGGAACAAGTTTTGGTATAAGCTTCTTGCAAACCATAGCTTATATCAAGAAGGCTCGTGGTTCTAAGAGGGAACGTGTCACCTTTGGGTGTGAAACGATATACGCTGCCCCCCCTTGAGTTTCTTTACAGAGGCACCATAGAACTACATGAGTGCCCTATTAAATTTTGGAATTATTCCGGGTTCGTTTGGGCTTTTTTATACATTAATTGAGTTTCTAGTCATTTAATGTGCATAATTCAAATTTGAACTACAAGGACATGTTCCCGTGCACCAAAGTTGGTTGAAAAATCACATGTGTGTCCTCGGGTGAATTTCTAGGTCCCATGCAAGAAATGGGAATGAAATTCAAACACATGGGCATCGTGGCTCGGCCGAGAACATTGAGAAACTTGGTTTTAAAATTCTTGTAAATCCAAAACATGCCTGAAAATCATGAAACTTGGCATGGTGTCATGTCATGGTACTACCATGCCATGGTAAAAAAATGGCCAATAGGAACAAATTTTGGTATAAGCTTCTTGCAAACCGGAGCTTCTCTCAAGAAGGCTCGTGGTTCTGAGATGGAACGTGTCACCTTTGAGTGTGAAACAATATATGCTGCCCCCTTGAGTTTCTTTACAGAGGCAACATAGAACTACATGAGTGCCCTGTTAAATTTTGGAATTATACCAGGTTCGTTTGGCCTTTTTTATACATTAATTGATTTCCTGGTCATTTAATGTGCATAATTCAAATTTGAACTACAAGCACATGCTCCCGTGCACCAAAGTTGGTTGAAAAATCACATGTGTGTCCTCGGGTGAATTTCTAGGTCCCATGCAAGAAATGGGAATGAAATTCAAACATCTGGGAATCGTGGCTCAGCCGAGAGCATTGAGAAACTTGGTTTTAAAATTCTTGTAAATCCAAAACACGCCTGAAAATCATGAAACTTGGCATAGTGTCATGTCATGGTACTACCATGTTGTGGTAAAAAAATTGGCCGAATAGGAACAAGTTTTGGTATAAACTTCTTGCAAACCGGAGCTTCTCTCAAGAAGGTTCGTGGTTCTGAGAGGGAACGTGTCACCTTTGTGTGCATAATTCAAATTTGAAATACAAGCACATGCTCCGGTGCACCAAAGCTGGTTGAAAAATCACATGTGTGTCCTCGGGTAAATTTCTAGGTCCCATGCAAGAAATGGGAATGAAATTCAAACATTCGGGCGTCGTGGCTCGGCTGGAAACATTGAGAAACTTGGTTTTTTAATTCCTGTAAATCCAAAACACGCATGAAAATCATGAAACTTGGCTTGGTGTCATGACATGGCACCAACATGTTGTGTTAATTTTGCTGTCCGATTTGCGAAGGCGCACACATTAACAATCAAAAAAGTCATTTTGGAACAAGTGTTGTCACATTACAATCGGAAACACATGTATTATTGAAACCGCAGGCGTTCTATTTACCATCTATGTGCCGCCACCCGTCCCTTTTTTATTAGCTAGGAGGTGCTGTGCAGGGTAGCTATTTGAGTATGGGAGGTGTGCGATCAGACCCCTGCGCCTGCTTATCGGGAGGAGAGCCCTTTGACCTCTATCTGCCATCCACCTCTCTCCCAAGGTCTCCATTAATGGCGCTCGAGCCTCTGTTTAATGCGTGGCTATGTCTCACTCGACTGAGATTTAAGGGAGAAAAAAGAAAATCTAAAAAGAAAATTTTGCACGGATCTTGATGTAAGATTCGACGGACCTATATAGCATCTATTGCGACTTATAGCAAGACTGATGAATATATATAAGGATGACGAGAGTGGACAATAATTGTCTTACATAATTAGGAAGATAATTTAAAAAGCCACATGCGGCTACGCTCGAAATACAAAAGGGCAAAAGAAGAAGACACATACAACGATCTGGCTCGCAGATCTCTACTTTCTTTATGCACTGTAGGTCACGGAGACTAGTTCTCGCGGTGAGCGGCGCTGATCTCTTTCATTAGTTTCATGTCCTTAATACACTGCTTGGCAGCATCCCCGGATTCCTCCACCAGCCTGTTGCGCTTGATGCGGAGCATGGCATTCTCATCCATAAGTTTCTGGATGATGATGCCCATCCTCTGCAACAAGGCAGCGGTCTCCTCCGCCTGCATCGCCCTTCCAGCGATCTTCGCCCTCAGCAGGTCACGCTCGGCCCGGAGCTTCGCATTGCCCTCCCCTAGTTGCCGAATGACGCCGGTAGCCTTGTCCTGCAACCTAGCCTAGCCGGAGATCTGATCCCACTGGCTATGGATGATCACATGCATGCGCCTATAAGAGTCCTCGCCTGCCCGCGAGAAATTTTCTCAGGTAGCCGCAGCGCAGCGGGACCTCCGTGCTGCTTCGGCGGTGCGGCAGAACATCTCTGTTGCTTCCGCAGCGTGGCCAGACCAGTGTGCTACATCGACGGTGCGGCGGGACCTCCGTGCTGCTTCGGCGGCGCGGTGGGACCTCTGTGTTGCTACTGCTGCGTGGCTGGACATGTCGGCTGCTTTCGCGGTGAGGCGGGGCATCTCTCATGCTTCGTCTTCCATGCTCACCTCTCGCTGGTGGAAACCTCTCGACCTAGAACTCACGCTGGCCATGGAAGACGCAAGGGAACGATGCTAAATGACTTGATTGTTTTTTGTCGATGAGGAGTTGAGGAATGTGCCATCATCTTGGCATAGTAGTATTTATAACCGAGTACTACTAATACACTCCTAAGCGGGAAACCGTTTAGGTTTTGATTAGTGTGAATAGGTTTGCAATTAAATATAGCATGGTAGTAGTAATTTGGAATGTGATGAGATGCAAGCTCAAAATTTATTGACAATTCTAGTTTCGAAGTGCTACACTATTCTCGGATGGTGTAACGTGGGCACGTGTTCTCGGCCATGGTGTATCATATGCCATGGTACTTCTTTTTCTACTGCTGTGTACGTGCAATAACCGACACCGTCGGATACATATCTTACGGTTATTGGGGTGTTCGACAAGAATAGCCTCATGGCGAGCTATAGACTAGTATTTTTTCTCACGCGATTACATCAACACATATCATCTCCCTCCCTCTTTCCCACGCACACACCTATATCTCAGGACTTCTCGCACGCACCATCTCTAACTCCCTAGGTCGATGGCACCCACATACACTTGTACTCTGAGTTTAGCCCTTCGTCCTGAATTACTTGTCGCAGGTATGGATGTATCTAGATGTATTTTAGTTCTAGATACATCCATTTCTGCGATGAGTAATTTGCGACGGGTAATTTGGGAGTATGTTATACAGGAAGAGAAGAGGTGCACGCACACACTCCTCCTCTCTCACACACGCATCTGTAGCTACAAATTGTAGTGTTCTCAGCCATCCGATTGGCTCTATCGTAGGTTTCACGTTGGTCCTTGGCCTTGAGATTGAGAAGTTTAAAACGCGGAGGCTAAGCTGGATGCGAGAGGTTTTGGTTAATGTGTGGGCCGCACATGGCACCAACACGACACGAGCTTCGTCTGCCTGGTGCGTAGTCGGGTGGGTTGTCCAAGTATAGACACAATCAGGCCCTCCTTGGTATATGCGCCTCGACTTATTATGCGCAGAGAAATTAGGATAAGAGGGAGTACTACTAGTAGTACTACTTTGATGTGTCGCGTCAACTCGCACAAGTATGCAACATTTCCTGGACAAACAAGCATATAAGCTGTTAATACTTCTTACCCAAAGGATCTTTATATCCAACAGACACAAAATATCCATTCGACTGTTGGAAATTACTTTAACTGCTGATCTGATGTCGAAGTAATTGCTGCATCACCACCAAAACCCACCATCTCTTAAGCTAAAGTAGACCGAGCTAACCCCTACATTAGCATATTACTAAGATAAGCAGAAGGCACCGTAGAATCATTAAGGATGTGAGCTTGTCAATCCGAATGTGGAGGGACACCAGCCTAGCCCCGGCCAGTAGCTTGGGTGGAACTGTGAAGAAGGTCAGCTCCTGCACGGCGAAGTCGCCGGGATCCTTGTTGCTTGTCACCTCCATTTCCACCTTAACGGCGTCGGTCCTGCCTTTGGGCTCCCCCGGCGGGCCGTTCACCCATAGCTTGGTCATGTAGTGCGGCAGTGGGGACGCCCCCGCTCTGATGTAGACGACCAACACGGTGATAGGCGCGCCGATGTCGAGCACGCCGCCTACCAAGAAAAATGTGCGGCCGTCCTCCTCTGCGAACAGCAAGAGCCGTGGCTCAGACAGTGGCACTTGCAGCTGGAGCGCCTTGCCGTACTGGATCCTGTGCATGGGCATGGGATGCACGGTGCTGATGTGGTGGGAGAGCGTCGGCGGCGGGCCTTCCTAGCCACAGACGGGCATGGGGCATTTGCAGGGCGCGAGCGGACACACGCTCTAGTGATCAGAAAGCTTGTGGTAAGTGATGTAGAGCCCATAGCCTTTGTGCGGGCACTCCACCCTCACCGAGGAGAGGACGTCGTCCACCGTCGTGTTCCTCACGTTGAAGCCACCGCCGCGCTCACACTTCTGGCACTGCCGCTGGTTCCCGAGGTGCTCGACGCGGCAGTCCGTGCAGGCCAGATGCCCTCCCTTGCACTGCACAAATCAATCGAACAACACATCAATCAAGAAACCTGCACCTTGCTCGATCAGCCGAACAGACGAGGTGTATTCGAACCTCATACACTGGAGGCTTTAAGGGGCGGAGGCACCAGGGGAAGTGGAGCAAGCTGAGGTCCATCGAGACCATAGAGAGCTCCATGATCGGGTCTTGTTCCATCTGCATGATCTCGCCCTCCTCGTGCACAACCATCTCTTGCTTTATTAGGGTCAGGGCATTACAAAGCTTTACCGTCACATAATAATCATACTACTTCAAGCTGCATTAAATCCACACATGCAAGTATCAAAAGGAGAGTCACGACATGCATCAGTAAATGCAAACTATTGAAATATATCGAGTGCAGTGCTTTGATGTGTCGCATCAACTCGTACAAGACCGAGAGGTTTGATTACTACAATGCCCTCTCCCTCATGGACTGAGCTTCGGTGGCTGCACCAGCCTTTGGCTGCATGACAGGTGGGCCACCCGCCTGTTGGGCCTACCTGTCATGCATGCATAGGCAGGAGCAATAAGTCAATGAAGCTGCGTCCCTCCCTCGCCCATGAGCATGGTGGCTGGCAGGACTAGGAGAAGCTTTCATTCGCTACACGCTCTCCCTCCTGCACGCGGTGGACATGCAGCAGTTCAATCGGTGTCAGATGGCCAGAAGCATGCAGTATTACTCCATCATTGTTCGACTTCCCGAAGAGGCGAAGAGCCAAGTGCAGCCCGGACGCTCGTGTGGCAGCTTCATGTGTAGAGTAGTCTAGGATAGTGTGTACCGTGCCTGTAAGCATAAAATCGTTGGGGTCGGCTCCATGCTTTTTTTTATTAAAATAATCTTCTAGCCCTACCTCTCATCCTAGTGATTGTAGTTTGCATGCTCATCTGGTCAAGACAGGAATATATATTTTAATTTGTGGTGGGGTAAATGTTAGAGGTTGCAGCAAATGGAGTATTGTACACTGCGGGTCTTTCAGCCAAGTTTAGAGGCAGGCAACCATGTGGGGCCAATGCTATGATGTGTCGCGTCAACTTGTACAACAAGGAGAAGCTTGATTTTAGTACTACACGCCTTCTCCCTCGCCCATGTGCGCGGTGGCTCGCAGACGAGGACAGGCTTTTGCTTATACTAATACCACAACAAGCTATCCAACTAGTTGTGTATCACTACTTAGTTTTGCCATTAGAAGTTAGAACTACTAAAAAATGCCATCGATCCGTGAGATGCCTGCTCAAATATGCAATTAGATATCTCAAAAATGCCATCGTTAAGTTAGATGTTTGCTCAAAAATGCCATTAGACATTGTGATTTTCACGTCAAAACCGTTGACCATGTTACATGACAAAAATAAGCCGATTCTCACAATGATAAGTGTGGCCCCGCTTGTCAGGAGTAACCAAGTGAACAATTTTACAGGAAAATAAGAACGTTGTTGGGATTCAGTAGGCCCCACACTTTATTTACTGTAGTGAGATATAGGGAGAGCTGGCATGTTGGTCCATCGGTATTTATGTCATTATAACATGGCAAAAGAGATTTGAGTCACAATAATGGTGTCTAGCACAACACACCCCTAAAAAAACTAAGCACCCTGAAATTCTTTGACAACTAAATTGTTGTCTATATGATGTTGTCCATATATATTGTACGTATATAATGTGAAGAAACGAGTGGTAGTCGTAGTACTGTACCAACTAAAAGATGAACTGTAAGAAATACTAGTATGTACGTACTGAAGAGTTAAAGTAACAAGAAGAAACATAACATAGTTCTGCTGGGGGCTCAACACAACACACCCCTCAAATAAAACTAAGCACACCAGAAATTAAACTAAGCAACTAATCCGGTAAACACTACATTAGAACCACCCTAAGCAACGACACTGCCACCTTACTCGGAGTCCTCGTCCACGTCCTCGACTTCCTCCTTGTCCCTCTTCCTCTTGGCCGATACTTCTTTGCTTGAACCGCACACTTGGCTCTTGCTCTTCATCCAACCCTTGTAGATATTGAAACAAAGGTAGCCATCCATTGCAGCGTAGTGGATGTGGTCTATATGTAGTACATTCCACTGCCATGCACGATGAAACGTGTGCGGGGGTTTCTTCAGTTTACCGTACGAAGGACAAACCATGGATCCTGTCAGGGTCAGCATTGAAGGCTGATCACGGGAGGGCACCAGCCCTTCCTTCTGGAGGTCGAAGGGGTTGCCTATAACGAGGCCTATCCGACCCAGGATTTCCTTGTCGTTCCTAAAGTCTACAGTAACGAATTTGACTCGGCCGCCCTTGAGGAACTTCTGAAATTCCTCGCACTCAACATCGGCATGGCATATGTGGTAAACCAAGCATAAGTCATGCACGCAAACTTGGATCACGACGGGCTTCTTCTTCTCTACCTCCTTTAGATTCTTCTTGCTTCCCAGGACTGTGGTGTACTCAACATCTAGCCCAGTGACCCACTCATCATTTGAGTTTTCGAACATGCGTTTGAAGCATGCAAGGCATCCTTTCACCGTTGCGGAAGAACGGGCGTAGATGACATCGAACTCGTCGCCAGTGATGGTTCTAACCTTGTACTCACCATCAATCATGGAGATTTGGGATGCCATTGATTTGGGAGGAGGGTTAGGATTAGTGGAACTGCCGTAATGTGAAAGGACAGGACGACTAGGAGCGGTTTATCGATTGTAAAAATGCCGAGTGAGGGCGTGTGTGAATGGTAGGGTAGTGGCTTGCCTGGTGGATAAATGGATTCATGCACGGTACTATGGGGGCCCAATTAGATGTCATGTCTACTCGACACCCAATTAAATGGCTTTCGATGTCATGTCAAGCGTCGGGAAAATTACAGGTGATACGAAGCTTTCCATTCTCCCATGATACGGGCTTCCGAGAGCCTTTGGATCCGAGATCGAACGGTTGCATGGCGTGATTCTAGACCTATGGGTGAATATCCTATCCTGGAGGGTTATTCTGCAAATTTTCAGCAACTTAGCATGCGACCGCTCGATCTCAGATCCAAGGTTTGCCAGCAGCCTGTATCATGGTCGCGCCTACCATGACTGTCGCCTCGCTCGCGCGGTCGTGCCCTTGGAGATTTAGGTTTGAGACTAAGTTTGCCTAAGGTTGCCACACCTAAGGTTAGGCAAGTTTGACCAACTTGGGTGGGTGTTTGGTTCAAGCCACACCTTAGGCAAGCCATACTAGGGTCCCACATGGCATACACACAAAAAGTGTGGAAAGATTCCCTTAGGCTTGCCAACTTGTGGCTCTCATTTTGATGAACTAACATTAGGCAAGTTTGGCAAAAATGTGTGGCATAGTGTGGCATGGTTAGGCCTAGGACCAAACAGCCATTGGTTCTAGGAATAGCATTGCCACACTTTGCCACACATTTTTGCCAAACTTGCCTAATGTTAGTTCATCAAAATGAGAGCCACAAGTTGGCAAGCCTAAGGGAATCTTGCCACACTTTTTGTGTGTATGCCATGTGGGGCCCAAGTGTGGCTTGCCTAAGATGTGGCTTGAACCAAACACTCACCTAAGTTGGTCAAACTTGCCTAACCTTAGTTGTGGCAATCTTTGGCTAATTTAGTCACAAACCAAATAGCTTAACATGGTGCGTTAGGCTATCTGATGTTGGCATGTCATACATAGTCATCACTTAGTCACTCATACTACAACAAGGTTAGCTATAAGGTTGGTTATAAGAGTATTTTTTGTTTACTTCTCTCTATCTCTTTCTTCATAGTATTTATTGCATTTGCCAAGGAGTGACCTCTTCCAATGAAATGGTGCTTAGATGAGGTGCTATGTGCATTAAATGGCTTAGCAACTCAAGTCCCCAATGCATAGGTGCTTAGTTTTTTGTTGCTAAGTTTGCTTCATCTAGGTACACACGCTTCGCACCGTTTCTTCCTGGAGTCACCAAACCAGTCTCTCTCTTCTTAATTAACTTGCCACATCAGACTTTATGCTTATGTGGCAGGCTTAGCACTGTAGGATCAAGTACAATAGTGGGCTATAAGCCCGCTTTACATGGCATTTTTGCATATGTGGGGGAAAGAGGCAAGGGAAAAGTGGAGGAGTGGGCTCTCATGCAAGAGCCAGCCTCTACATGGTGGAGCATCGGGAGAGGCACCTGTATGGAGGTGGTCAGGAATGAGGAGACTCACGATGGTCGTAGCGTCACAGTTAAAGTGATAATGGCAAGTGAAATCACCGGGCCCCACCTGTCCAGCAGTAACTCGCTGTCAAATCACACAACCCTACATTTGCAGTAGCCTACTCCCTCATCTTCTCGCATCTCTGTCAAACCGACTAGGCGGAACTACCCCGCCCACCGTGCAGGAAAAGCCCCGCCCTCGACTTTTAAATAGTACAATATACTAATTTTGTATCCATGGATTGCCACGTACACAAATTGAAACACTTGTTGTGGAGAGAAAAAGATAATCACTCCACTATATATGTACGCATGGGCCTGAGCGCTTTCTTTACTAGGGTTGCTCTCTTCATTCTCTCATCCTCTCCAGATCTAAACAAGACAGCGGTAGCGACATTTTCTCTCTGCTCACCACGGGTCACAGATCCGGCCAGATCCCTTCGGCTAGTGTGTGTAGAGGACTAGGTGCATCATTCACATGGTCATCACCGGTGAGGGAGGAAACCCACAGCTGCCGGAGGGGCCCGATCCTCTGTCGGAGGGGCACGACCCTCAGGTATAAGTTCTTCAAAAGCGGCCTTGCTCTACTGCCCTAGCTCCCCACGTGTCTGCATGTGCATATTTTTCTACTCCCATCAGCTCTTCCAAAGCCACCTAAATTTTTAGTATTATTAGAGGTAAAGCTACTTCATGCATTCGAATCCAGGACTTGGTTCAAACAACGAAGAAAGGGGGCAAAGTTGTAGCATGAATCTAGGACTTGATTCAAAGAGGAAATAATATGGTGAAAGTAGTAGAGACCGGATACCCAACCGGTCTCTTGGTTGAAAAGGGAAATAATGGGAAAATGCGGTACAAACTGGATAAGGAACAGATCTATTATTGGTTGAAAAAAGGATAGAAAGTGGCAGCTGGTGGACAAGTCAACAGAGTATGTCTGGGATTAGATTTTTTGCTCTCACATAGTAAAAGGTCTCCAGGATTAGAATTGCTGCCCTCACATAGTAAAAGGTCTCCAGGATTAGATTTGCTACCCTCACATAGTAAAAGGTCTCCAAGATTTGATTTGCTACCCTCACATAGTAAAAGGTCTCCAGGATTAGATTTTCTGCCCTCACATAGTAAAAGGTCTCCAAGATTAGATTTGCTGCCCTCACAGAGCATGAACAAACTCGGCATCACCACTTTATGCCTCCTTGTAGGTACATTGTGCTGATGTGTGCACTGTCGCCTGTCCTTATACCAACCTTTTGCTATTGTTAATGTAAGGGTGCATGTAAAATGAAGCGATCACACTGTTACCTTAAGGACATGTCTAACCAGTGTTATTGTTAATCTAATGCCTCCAGTGATATGATGCAATTAAATTGTGTTACAAATGGTACTCCTGTTGTTTTCCCGAGTATGATAAGTAAGTTGCTCCTTTATGCTGCTGAGTGTCCTGGTGTCCCCACGGTCCCATGCCCTTAAAGCAACTCTTTAGCTGTTGTTGATTTACTATATCTGTTAAACAAGCAATGCCACCATTGTAATCCCATATTTGACGAATGTCATTGTTGATCGTAATGCTTCCGGTAACATGAAGCATTGCTGACGTTTTAAAATTTCTACTGTCCTTGCGTGATTTCCATGAACATAATTAAGATGCTTCTTTTCATTTCATTTATGTTTCGTATATTCTTATTGACCAGCTACTGTTTATTTTATATCTTTTTGTGTAGATAGGGATATCCATTTCACCTTGTTGCTATTGTGACCTTTTGGTGAAATGCACAAAACACCTTTTTGGAATGAGTGTCTTATGCAGTTCAACTAAAATGTCACATGGGCAACATCTCTCAATTTTGGTGGAATTTCACAAAATGGTGATTGGAGTTTCCAAAATCCCCGTTAAATTCTGCTGGTAATCTCGTGCAACATTTTATTAGCCTTTGCAAGATGAGCCGTCACTGTCACCACAATGGCACTTTATTTTAGTGGAATTGCAAAAAAGGATAAGCAAATCATAGTTGCACCTTACATGAGCCGGACAACCAACCTTAATGTTCCTCAATTTTAGTGCAACTACTAAAGAAGGACTTGCCAGCTCACGAGAGCAAGTACTTCTTGCTAGCTGAATGATGCAATCTTTGCTTCATTTCAGGTGAACTGCAGAAAAAGGGACATGAATTGAATCATGGAACTCCAGGCAGGCCTCATCCGAGTGGAGCTTCAGGTTGAGTTCAAGGAGTGCCATTATTATAGTAATCATGCTCTTCTTATCTATGATGTGCAAACATGAATACTCAACTACAGATGTTGTGATTGTCAAGAGCATTCGCCAAGTTCTTGGGTTGTATGACACGGCTAACCAAGATGGATTTAATCCCAATATTCACTTTATAAAAAGGCTCTAATGGGTTGGTTCTGAATCTTGCAAGCTGGGAATCAATGAGATGTGTAGGCAGCTTTGTTGTACTTATTATTTGAATCTTATTTGTTGGTTATGAATCTTGCAAGCTGGGAATCAATGAGATGTGTAGGCATCTTTGTTGTACTTATTATTTGGATCTTATTTGTTGGTTCTGAATCTTGGAAGCTGGGAAACACGGCATGATGATGCAAATGACAACAACCATAACAAACAGTTCAAATTTGGTAGTATTATCTGTGTGAAAGTGTGACAAATGTGTTGATCATGTGCGTCTTGAGAATAATAATTCTAATTGTTGTGCATGTTGATCCTGTGGCACTGATAGAACAAGTCAATGCATTGCTTGTTTTAAGTATAAATTTATATTAAAACTAACTAAATTTAAGTAAAGTGACCACTAACTCTTGTTATTACAGTACCAATACAGACCCGCTCGTGAACCGACGTGTGGCCGGAGTAGGTTTCTTAATGGAGGCGTTTGAATGCGCCAAGGGTGCATCTTCTGCCAGGCATGCAACAGGCGAGGGAGGGGTAGTAACTGTTGTCGCATGTACACACTCAATTTACTGTTGAATCCAGTTCCCCAAGAGCTGAAAAACGAACTGTTGTTGCCGCCTACCCACTCTCTCACTTGAAGAGACTCCAATGGCGATCCGAGGGGTGAGCCTGCTGGATATGGACTTCAGCAAGGAGTTCCCCTTTGAGTTTGCCATTCAGTCCTATGGCTGCACCAAGTTGAATGTGATGTACACCAACGATCCAGACTCGGTGAAGCTCTGCATCGCCGAGTTCAAGCAGTACCTATAGGACGAGAAAGCACAAGGTCGCAGGACTAGACCTTGTGCCCGTCCATTCGTCTCCTGACAGGGACCAGTGGATCGCCGTCGCACATGTATGTGTGTGGGACGAGGTTCTCGTCTACCACTGCTGTAGGGCCGTCAGAGGTTCTGGAGCATTCGCCCGTTCCGTCGGCAGCGCCGACTGCACCTTCGCTACGGTGGAGAGAAGGAAGAACGCGACGATCCGTCCATATGGTGCAACAAGCTTGTCGACATCCAGAAACAATACAAGATCATCGGCAACGGGCAGGAGAAGGACTCTGTGGTTGACCTCGCCGAGACCATCATTTACCCCTGATACGCCAACATGAAAGAAGACAATGATACCAAAGGACTTGAACACGTGGGAGGTACCTCTCAATCTAGCCTAGATAACCTACGCGGCCAAGGACGCATACGCATGCTATGACATGTACAGATGGATCTTCGACATGAGGGCGTGCCTGCTTCCCGTAAGCGATGAGTACACGGACAACCGCAGTGTCATGATCAAGTGTGCCAGGAAGGTCTAGATGTTGTACTTTATCTGTTTATACGCACCTTTATCATCTGAGTGTTTCATGCATTAGCCTATGTGTCGTAATTATTTGTTTTGTCCGAAATATTTCTTTTAAGAACCCATTAACCTATTTGCTATTTAGTGGCTATTTGCTTATGTATGTAACTAGTTCACTCGTTCGTATAAAAAAACTAGTTCACTCGGCTATTGTGCTTTGAATCCCCTTCCTCCCAACATATTCGCCTTCTCAGGTGGACCCAGCAGGTCTCGTACACAGACATATGGGACCAACCACCTATCCATTTGTATTTCTTTATTTTGTTCAATATTTCGTCCTCTTCCTATACAGCGGCTAGCCATCATAACCTATGGCGTTGGCCAGACTATCCCTCTACTCCCACACATTGTCCGACGGCGGTAGCTCGACCGGCCCACCCTACACCCGAACAAGTCAACCCTCGTACTCCCCTCCGCCTGCGTCTTCCCCCGCCCCGGTTCGTTCAGTCCGAGATCTCGACGTTGTCCTCTGCCTTGGTGCTCTCACCACGGTGCCACCGTCTGTCTTTCCCAACATTGTCAGCAAAACAAGAGGAATCGGGAGACAACTATTTGTCGAGGGGCTGACAATCCCGGGCCCACCAGGTCCATGGCCTAGGTTTTTTTGTTTAACATAGGCATCCCACGACATGTTTCAACATTTTTTGGACCCAGCAGGTATCAAGCGGCCTCTGGGCCTCCCAACCTAGCTTGTCTATAACATCAGCAACCCAAGTTATGTTTGTTTTTTCAAGATGACGCATAGCTCAGTTCTATTTTTCTATAAGAATACAAAACTGAACCTATGTTTTCTATAAGAATGCAAAACTGACCTATATTTATATCTTATTTTATTACATATATATATAATAGAAACAACATAAGGTTCCGTTAAACCTGTCATTCATCCAACCATTTTATAGACCTTCCCACTTCCTTTATTTTTCATTTTCATTAATCCTATATCTGAATTTTCTCCCACTTTCTTTTTCGATGTAAACTGAGTTTTCTCCCAGTGCTTTTCCTTAGAACCAACTCAACTATCCCACGTCTAGCCTAAAAAATAATAATACCCCACGTCCTATTAACTCGTCGAATTAAAATGATATTTTATTTTGTAAATTTAAAGTTCTTACAAAATAATAATAATTGTTTATATATAACTTGGCAAGTTAACTCCTAGTGATTGCGTACATAAGCTTGCAAAGATTTTACTGACCAATGTAGTAATAGACGTGCAATCATGTGTTTATATTTTTATAACATTTCTCCGTCCAGCCCAACATGATATTTTCAGCCAGCCCAGCAAGTCCACGGATTTCGAGAAAAATGCAAATGGGATTTAAATTCTACCATATATATAAACGGGCTGCATAGATGCTACATCATTGTTTCACCCAGCCCACCAAATGGACTGGCTAACATGTGGGCCAGTAGGTCGAAGCCTAAGCAAGGCGTTGGATTTACATCCAACGGCCGGCATTCTTCTTCAATCTCTCGTCTTCTTCCCCCAACGCTACCGGGACCACCTGCTCCATCCTCCGGCATCCAGCAGCGTTGTTTTGCACGCCTCAGCGAAACGCTACCCCGCCGACTGCCAGGCCATCCCTCCACTCTACACCTCCTGTTATTCTCTGCCGAGTGTAGGCCCACCCCGCATCCGAACCAGTCAAGTTTCCCACTCCTCTTCGTCTGCGACTCCACTGCCGCGTCTTCCCCATCTCCGAGTCGTTCCAGTCTGGGGCCTTGCCATCGTCCACTGCCTCGCTGCGCTCGGCGCGGCATGGTCAACAAAGGAGAGTCATCGAAAGAGGACTGTACGTGGAGATCCTGACAGCTAGGACCCACAAGGTCCATGCTCGCACGCAAGGAAAGTTCCTCCTTATTAAGCTGTTGTCCTCCCCCTGACAGTTGGGACCCACCGCTGTATCTTTGCACGGAAGGAAGTGCCTCCTTGTTATGCGAAAAAAAACCATTCCCCCCGATGATAGCTGGGCCCCGGCAGATTTGGTGGCTGACTTGTGGGCCTACTAAGCAGACGTGTACGCAAGGCTTTGTCAACTTAATCAACAAATGATTCTAGCAGCTGGACCGTTGGATGTTAATCCAACAGCCATGCTCCTTCTTCAACCTCTGTTCTTACTCCTGTCTCCCGTGGGCGGCAGTGCTGTCGCGCACCCGAACCAGTCAAGTTTCCCACTCCTCTCCATCCATGACTCCACTACCGTGTCTTCCCCATCTTCGGGTCGTTCCAGTCTGGGGCCTCGCTGTCGTCCATCGGCCATGGTGCGCTCGGCACAGTGTGGTCAACATGGTCAACAAACGAGAGTCATCAGAAGGTGACTGTACGTGAGAGGCTGACAGTGGGGACGCACCACGCCCATGGACGCATGCATGCAACTGCATCCTTTTTACCCTGAAAATAATGTTTTCTTCCCCTGACTGCTGGGACCCACCAGCTGCATCTTCGCACGCAAAACAGTGCGTCCATATTACGGGCAAAAAAATGATTCGCCCCCCTGACTACTGGACCCACCAGCTACATCTTCACATGCAACGAAGTGCTTGACAATCGGGACCCACCCGGTCGAAGCGTATGTAGCATTGTCATTCTGGTTGCGAACGTGTATGTACATACTGGTCGATCGATCTGTCTGCAGGCTGCAATGATGAACCTTGGCCGTGTAAGGAAGGGCACGTGTCATAGTAGAGGCGCGCACGTAGCATGTACACATATGTACATCGGTCAGGGTGCAAGAAAGTAAATACAGCCACGTACGTACATACGGGCGGGGTCTCGAACGCCTACTCGTGCATACGTATAGCCAGTGCTCGTGTACATGGCTGTGGCTGGGTCGGAACGGAGAAACTGCATCGTCGTCGTGTTCATGGGGAGGCAACGGAACATGTCGTGTTCATCGGGAGGCAACGGAACGCGTGATGTTCATCGGGAGCCAACCGGCTTGGATGGAACAGCCGATGGAAATGAGGCCTGGCGTACCTCAGAACGGAGGAAACGGCCTTGTGTTCGATCGGCCATGGTGGAACGGGATCCTGTTCATCATCTGTCGTACCGCAAAACGGAGGAAACGGACCTCCTACGGTGGAAATGGGGTCCTGTTGATCGGGACGGGTGTGGCGTACCGCAAAACGGAGGAAACGGACTTGTGTTGGAGCGCTACGGTCGAAATGGGGGTCCTGTTCATCAGGAGTGGTGTGACGTACAGCAAAACGGGACTCCACGGGATACTGTTCATCTCCACCGTCGACCTCCTCCAGCCTCCACGGGCTCCTGTTCATCCACCGTCGACATCCTCTAGCCTCCACCTGTGACCGTTCATCCACGGGCTCCTGTTCATCTAGCCTCCACCGTGCGCTCCTCCACCGGCTACTGTTCAACCAGCCCTCTCCACGAGGTCCTGTTCAACCATCCTTCCACAGGCTACTATTCATCCAGCCCTCCACCGGCTACTGTTCATCCAGCCCTCCATGGGGTCGTCCTGTTCATCCAGCCCTCCACTGGGTCCTGTTCATCCACCCCTCCACTGGGTCCTGTTCATCCACCCCTCCACGGGGTCCTATTCATCCACCGGCTCGATCGATCGGGGTACTGTTCATCCAGCGGCAACGGCCTCTACTACCACGAGGTCCTGTTCATCCAACCCGCACCAGGAACTATTCATCCAACCCCCCCAACAACGCTCACTGTTCATCCAAAGGCAGCATCGATCGGCTTTAGTTAGCAGCAGTAGCGAAGGAATCACTCGGGTTCAATTAGCAGCAAGGGATCGATCGGTCGCTCGGGTTGAGTAACGAGTAGCCTGCAGTGCAATCGCTCGGGTTCAGTTAGAGCCCAATGCCTCGCTCTGGTTCAGTTAGAGCACAACGCCTCGCATACACGCACGTACGTACGAGAGAAACGCGCATCGCTCGGCCCCCGACCACCCAACGTAACCGGGGACTCCCCCGATATCTTCCTCGCCCTCGGTTCTACCACGGTTTTCTCCATCATGGACGGCCCAAAGAATGTCATGCATATGCGTCTCCGGCCTGCCCAGGACGAAAAGCCCATTTTTTGTCACGATTTTTTGTCATAGAAGTAGGAGCCCATCACATCTATGATGATACCGGGTTTTGTCACAATTATCATCATAGAAGTGTCATAAGCATGATAGAAAAAATTTCGTTCAGCCCAAAATGTCATGGATGTGTCTTTTTTTGTAGTGAAGAGCTTCGGGATGCCATAAGTAATTGTGAGTCCTTGGAGCGCAAGATTACGGATCAAGATGCCGAACTTGCTAAGTCCCTCCAAAGCGCGCAGGAGGCCCGGGTTGAGCCCCAAGGCGCCTGCCGGGAGATTCAAGAGGCCAAGAAGATCGCGGCGGGTAAGGCCTTTAATATGCAGATCAAATTTGTGAGGAGAAGGTACCTCTTACTGACCCGGGTTTGGAGTTCTCCAGAAGCATTTGCGGATCTGCCCCGGAGTATTGCCGATGCTGCGGAGTTCTTCCGAGCCAAAGAGGGGAGCTCGACGAAGAAGCTGTTCTGGTCACAGTATCTTGCGCCAGAGCATCCGGTGCCCCTCAGTGATCAACTGAAACAGTTGACCGAACTGGATAGGGTGGCCGGATTAGCTATGAGGGATATTATAATTCGTCTCTGGCCCGCTGAGCCCATACCCGACAGTTACTTCGGGCTCGTGAAGAGGCTTGTCAGTGCCTGCCTCCGGCTGGATGCCATAAAGCGGTTGGTCTGTATCGAAGGTGCCCGAATGGCCTTTGCCCATGTCAAGGTACAGTGGGCGAAGATGAACGCCGTCAAGCTGGCAATCTAGGGACCGCCCGCAGGCAAGGAGCACTGCACGCCGGAGTGGTATTTCGATGAAGTCTTGGAAGGTTCCCACATTGTAGAGGGCCATTGTTCGAAGGACATTATTTTTGAATGAATGTATCCGTGTTGCCCAAACTTTGTATTATGAAACGAGGCTTATGTATAATATGTTGCTTGTTTTACCTCTAATTCTTTTCCTCCTGTGTGGCTGTTTTACAGTATTTGAGAGTTGCAGCCATCGGCTTCAGCCCCCACGTGGGTAGCACGGGGGTGTTCGGAATAGCACCTGGACACACTTGAACCAACGACTTGGTCCTTGAAGGAGGTGTTAGTGTGGCGAACCAGGCAATCAGACTATGTGGCTTTATCACTCTCACTTAGCCATAGGAGTTTGGCAATGAGATTGTAGGCGCAGCCCCTGGTATTTATTCGATTATCCGAACTTGGGTGCTGTAGATGCCTGCCCTGGTGGAGACCGGTCCTTCGCGTAACGCGGAAAAAAATTGCGATAGATTTATACTTAGTCACTGAATAGCTGACCAGCTCTCACCACATCATGACAATCAGTTTCGGCTTTCTCTACTGAGGTGTTTATCCGGATGAACCGGAAACACAATCACAATAGTTCTCCCTTTACTACCATAGCCGAACGAGCGGAACGTAAGGTAGTAACCATAGGAGCCGGGCAACTCAACTATTGACCAAAGACATGATTCGGAGCTGATGCATATAATGCTATATTCGAGATGCTGAATTGTACTATATAAGTGTTCGGACTTATTTTATTTTTAAGAAATGTACGTGGACGAATGGATCCCCTGGTGATTTAAGTCGTACCGAGGTGTACATGGCAATCAGACGAAAAAAGAGGAATACGGATTAGGAAATAAGCCAGTACCGAATATGTTGGGCGAAAAACTGTGTCCGTTATAGTCTGATTGATACGTCTAAACGTATTTTTACAAATGATGCGATAAGCATCGAGGCTATTTTACATGCCGAGCACCAGGGAAAGCTGTGTGTGGGTCCTAAAAAAGTAAGAGGTGATCTTTAAAGATTCTTTAGGCACTCTGCCACACGTCTACGCTGTTTTTTCTCCTAGGTGTATTATCCTTCGAAAGGATTAACGATCGGGTTTTCATGAGGGGCCTAGAAAAGGGACCTTGGTACCATCGGAAGGTGATGGGGTTTGTAAGGAACCTGGAAAAAAAGAAACATGAGGGTCCACATTGGGTCTAGCCGTATTGTGGACTTTGTCTTTACTATGCCTCCGTCTTTGCCCATGGTATTTTTAGTGCGTAGTTATGTACGCATGGCACATGTGCCGCAATTTGGTTGGGGATGAGATGGAGGCGAACTGTTAATCGAGCTCCGGACGAGCTGGATTGTCTCTCTGCAGGGTAGTCTGAACGCGTTTAACAGTCTCCCAGGGCTTAACTGTCGATATAGAATCTGGCTTGATAAGGCCTCCCTTACTTCCGCTGCAAGGGCTGCAGTGTGCTCCTCAGTATGGATGGAGCGCTCCATGTTTCCATTGACTATTATAACACCGTATGGTTCGGGCATCTTGAGTTTGAGATAGGCATAGTGCGGGATCACATTAAAGTGAGCGAACATGGTTTGTCCGAGCAGTGCATGATAGCCGCTACAGAAGGGGATGACGTCGAAGGTCAAGTCCTCGCTTCAGAAGTTGTCCGGCGAACCGAAGACGACTTCCAACGTGATTGAGCCCGTGCAATGGGCCTCTACACCAGGTATTACTCCTTTAAAGGTGGTTTTGGTGGGTTTAATTCTTGATGAATCAATACCCATTTTGCGGACCGTGTCCTGATATAGCAGGTTAAGGCTGCTGCCGCCATCCATGAGGACCCGCGTAAGGTGGAATCCATTGATAATTGGTTCGAGTACCAACGCGACCGAGCCTCCGTGATGGATACTAGTCGGATGGTCCTTGCGATCGAAAGTGATCGGCCTGGCTGAGCATGGATTGAATGTTGGGGCGACTAGTTCTATCGTGTAGACGTCCCTTAGAGCGCGCTTGTGCTCCCGCTTGGGGATGTGAGTGGTGTATATAATATTCGCCGTTTTGATCTCGGGGGAAATTTTTTATGTCCCCTAGTGTTCGGTGGTGAGGCCCCTTATGTCCGGTGTTTAGCTTACCGGCCTGTTTAAAGACCCAACAACTTCTGTTGGTATGGTTAGCAGGCTTGTTGGGGGTGACGTGAATCTGGCAAGGTCGATCGAGTATTCGGTCCAGGCTAGATGAATTGTCTTTATTTCTTTTAAATGGCTTCTTCCGCTGACCGAATTTGGAGCCACCGAATCCGGCATTGACCGTCGTGTCTTCAGTATTGTTATTGTTGCTTCGACGATTGTGTTTGTTGCGTCGGGGCCTGCCATTGCCGTTTTTGGTTTCAGAAGTACCCGGGTCGCTGGCACCGTTGTTGCTATGGGCTAATCAGCTATCCTTTGTCGCGCAAAAGAGGGTCATGAGTGCTGTAAGGGCAGCCATGGACTTTGGCTTCTCTTGGCCAAGGTGTCGGCCGAGCCATTCATCGCGGATGCTATGTTTAAAGGCCTCTAGGGTTTTGGTGTTTGGGCAGCCGGCAATCTGGTTCTTTTTAATTAGGAACCTGATCCAGAATTTTCTGGCTGACTCTCCGGGCTGTTGGACTATATGGCTGAGGTCATCGGCGTCCGGAAGTCGGATATAAGTGCCTTGGAAGTTGTCTCTAAAGGCGTCTTCCAAGTCTTCCAAGCTTCCAATAGAGTTCTCTGGGAGGCTATTTAACCAGTGCCGAGCTGGTCCCTTGAGCTTTAGGGGGGAGGTATTTGATGGCATGTAGATCGTCACTGCGAGCCATGTGAATGCAGAGAAGGAAATCTTCAATCCATACTGCGGGATTTGTTGTACCGTCATATGATTCGATGTTGACGGGTTTAAACCCCTCTGGGAACTGATGTTCCATTACTTCATCGGTGAAGCATCGGGGGTGTGCGGCGCCTCTGTCTCGGGCGACATCGCGGCGTAATTGGACGGAGGCCTGATACATCTCCAACGTATCTATAATTTTTGATTGTTCCATGCTATTATATTATCTGTTTTGGATGTTAATGGGCTTTATTTTACACTTTTATATTATTTTTGGGACTAACCTATTAACCGGAGGCCCAGCCCAAATTGCTGATTTTTTGCCTATTTCAGTGTTTCGCAGAAAAGGAATATCAAACTGAGTCCAAATGGAATGAAACCTTCGGGAGCGTTATTTTTGGAACAAACGTGATCCAGGGGACTTGGAGTGGACGTCAAGAAACAATCGAGGAGGCCATGAGGCAGGGGGCGCGCCCTCTACCCTCGTGGGCCCCTCATTGCTCCACCGACCTACTTCTTCCTCCTATATATATCCATATACCCCGAGACATCCAGGAGCACCATGAAACCCTATTTCCACCGCCGCAACCTTCTGTACCCAAGAGATCCCATCTTGGGGCCTTTTCCGGAGCTCCGCCGGAGGGGGCATTGATCACGGAGGGCCTCTACATCAACTCCATGGCCCCTCTGATGATGTGTGAGTAGTTTACTTCAGACCTTCGGGTCCATAGATAGTAGCTAGATGGCTTCTTCTCTCTCTTTGGATCTCAATACATAGTTCTCCTCGATTCTCTTGGAGATCTATTCGATGTAATTTTCTTTTGCGGTGTGTTTGTCGAGATCCGATGAATTGTGGGTTTATGATCAAGTCTATCTATGAACAATATTTTAATCTTCTCTGAATTCTTTTATGTATGATTGGTTTATCTTTGCAAGCCTCTTCGAATTATCAGTTTGGTTTGGCCTACTGGCTTGATCTTTCTTGGAATGGGAGAAGTGCTTAGCTTTGGTTTCAATCTTGCGGTGCTCGGTCCCAGTGACAGAAATGGAAACGACACATATTGTATTGTTGCCATCGAGGATAAAAAGATGGGGTTTATATCATATTGCATGAGTTTATCCCTCTACATCATGTCATCTTGCTTAAGGCATTACTCTGTTCTTCTGAACTTAATACTCTAGATGCATGCTGGATAGCGGTCGATGTGTGGAGTAATAGTAGTAGATGCAGGCAGGAGTCGGTCTACTTGTCACGGACGTGATTCCTATATACATGATCATACCTAGATATTCTCATAATTATTTGCTTTTCTATCAATTGCTCGACGGTAATTTGTTCACCCACCGTAATACTTATGCTATCTTGAGAGAAGCCACTAGTGAAACCTATGGCCCCCGGGTCTATTCTCTATCATACAAGTTTCCAATCTACTTTATTTTGCAATCTTTACTTTCAATCTATATCATAAATACCAAAAATATTTATCTTATTATTATTATCTCTATCAGATCTCACTCTTGCAAGTGGTCGTGAAGGGATTGACAACCCCTTTATCATGTTGGTTGCGAGGTTCTTATTTTTTTGTGTAGGTACGAGGTGACTCGCGTGTGGTCTCCTACTGGATTGATACCTTGGTTCTCAAAAACTGAGGGAAATACTTACGCTGCTTTACTGCATCACCCTTTCCTCTTCAAGGGAAAACCAACGCAGTGCTCAAGAGGTAGCAAGAAGGATTTCTGGCACCGTTGCCGGGGATATCTACGCCAAGTCAAAACATACCAAGTACGCATCACAACTCTTATCCTTCGGATTACATTATTTGCAATTTGCCTCTCGTTTTCCTCTCCCCCACTTCACCCTTGCCGTTTTATTCGCCCTCTTTTTCTGTTCCCCTTCTCTTTCCAGTTTGCCTCTTTTGCTTCTTCGCTTGTTTGCTTGTGTGTTGGATTGCTTGCTTGTCACGATGGCTCAAGATAATACTAAATTGTGTGACTTTGCCAATACCAACAATAATGATTTTATTAGCACTCCGATTGCTCCTCTTACCGATGTTGAATCTTGTGAAATTAATACTGCTTTGCTGAATCTTGTCATGAAAGATCCGTTTTCTGGCCTTCCTAGTGAAGATGCCGCTACCCATCTAAACAACTTTGTTGATTTGTGTGATATGCAAAAGAAGAAAGATGTGCATAATGATATTGTTAAAATTAAGCAATTTCCGTTTTCTCTTAGAGATCGTGCTAAAGCTTGGTTTTCGTCTTTGCCTAAAAATAGTATTGATTCGTGGAATAAGTGCAAAGATGCTTTTATCTCTAAGTATTTTCCTCCTGCTAAGATCATCTCTTTTAGAAATGATATTATGAATTTTAAGCAACTTGATCATGAGCATGTTGCACATTCTTGGGAGAGGATGAAATTAATGATACGTAATTACCCTACACATGGTTTGAATTTATGGATGATTATACAAAAAAATTTATGTCGGATTGAATTTTGCTTCTAGAAATATTTTAGATTCATCCGCAGGAGGCACTTTTATGGAAATCACTTTAGGACAAGCTACCAAACTCCTAGATAATATTATGGTTAATTATTCTCAATGGCACACAGAAAGATCTACTAGTAAAAAGGTGCATGCAATTGAAGAGATTAATGTTTTGAGTGGAAAGATGGATGAACTTATGAAATTGTTTGCTAATAAGAGTGCTCCTACTGATCCTAATGATATGCCTTTGTCTACTTTGATTGAGAATAATAATGAATCTATGGATGTGAATTTTGTTGGTAGGAACAATTTTGGTAACAACGCGTATAGAGGTAATTTTAATTCTAGGTCGTTTCCTAGTAATTTCTCTAATAATTATGGTAGTTCCTACAAAAATTCTTATGGAAATTATAATAATATGCCCTCTGATTTTGAATCTAGTATTAAAAAATTTATTACTTTGCAAAAGAGTTTCAATGCTTTGACTGAAGAAAAATTGCTTAAGATTGATGAGTTGGCTAGGAACGTGGACAGAATTTCTCTTGATGTTGATTCATTTAAACTTAGATCTATCCCACCTAAGCATGATATCAATGAGTCTCTCAAATCCATGAGAATTTCCACTGATGAGTGCAAAGAAAGAACCGCTAGGATGCGTGCAAAAAGAGATTGCTTTGTGAAAGCGCGTTCTTCTAGTTTTCATGATAATAAGGATGAAGATCTAAAAGTGATTGATGTGTCCCCTATTAAATATTTGTTTTGCAATATGAATATTGATAATGATGGGACTGGAGATGAGTCAACTTTAGTTAGAAGGCGTCCCAAAAATTCGGAGTTTTTAGATCTTGATGCAAAAATTGATAAAAGTGGGATTGAAGAGGTTAAAACTTTAGATAGCAACGAACCCACTATCTTGGATTTCAAGGAATTTAATTATTATAATTTCTCTTTGATAGATTTTATTTCCTTGTTGCAATCCGTGCTAAATTCTCCTCATGCTTATAGTCAAAATAAAGCTTTTACTAAACATATCGTTGATGCTTTGATGCAATCTTATGAAGAAAAACTTGAGTTGGAAGTTTCTATTCCTAGAAAACTTTATGATGAGTGGGAACCTACTATCAGAATAAAAATTAAAGATCATGAATGCTATGCTTTGTGTGATTTGGGTGCTAGTGTTTCCACGATCCCAAAAACATTGTGTGATTTGCTAGGTTTCCGTGAATTTGATGATTGTTCTCTAAACTTGCACCTTGCGGATTCCACTATTAAGAAACCTATGGGAAAGATTAATGATGTTCTTATTTTTGCAAATAGGAATTTTGTTCCCATAAATTTCATTGTTCTTGATATAGATTGCAATCCTTCATGTCCTATTATTCTTGGTAGACCTTTCCTTAGAACGATTGGTGCAATTATTGATATGAAGGAAGGGAATATTAGATTCCAATTTCCATTAAGGAAATGCATGGAACACTTACCTAGAAATAAAATTAAATTACCATATGAATCTATTATGAGAGCCACCTATGGATTGCCTACCAAAGATGGCAATACCTAGATCTATCCTTGCTTTTATGCCTAGCTAGGAGCGTTAAACGATAGCGCTTGTTGGGAGGCAACCCAATTTTATTTTTATTCCTTGATTTTTTTGCTCCTGTTTAGTAATAAAATTTTTATATATCCTCTGTTTTGGTTGTGTTTTTTGTGTTTAACTAGTGTTTGTGCTAAGTATAACCGTTGGGAAGACTTGGGGAAAGTCTTTTTGATCTTGCTGTAAAATAACAGAAACTTTAGCACTCATGAGAATTAATGACATTTTTATTGGAGATTTATATTTAGTTAATTATTTTTTAAGATGATTAATAGATAAATTACTCACGTCCATCAATTTATTTTAGAATTTTTGGGGTTCCAGAAGTTTGAGTTAGTTATAGATTACTACAGACTGTTCTGTTTTTGACAAATTCTGTTTTTCGTGTGCTGTTTGCTTATTTTGATGAATCTATGGCTAGTAAAATAGTTTATAAACCATAGAGAAGTTGGAATACAGTAGGTTTAACACCAATATAAATAAATAATGAGTTCATTACAGTACCTTGAAGTGGTGTTTTGTTTTCTTTCGCTAACGGAGCTCACGAGATTTTCTGTTAAGTTTTGTGTTGTGAAGTTTTCAAGTTTTGGGTAAAGATTTGATGGATTATGGAACAAGGAGTGGCAAGAGCCTAAGCTTGGGGATTACAAAGGCACCCCATGGTAAAATCCATGGACACCAAAAAGCCTAAGCTTGGGGATGCCCCGGAAGGCATCCCCTTTTTTGTCTCCGTTCATCGGTAACTTTACTTGGAGCTATATTTTTATTCACCACGTGATATGTGTTTTTCTTGGAGCGTCTTGTATGATTTGGGTCTTTGATTTTTAGTTTGCCACAATCATACTTGCTGTGCACACCTATTGAGAGAGACACACATGAATCGGAATTTATTAGAATACTCTATGTGCTTCACGTATATCTTTTGAGCTATATAGTTTTTGCTCTAGTGCTTCACTTTTATCTTTTAGAGCATGGTGGTGGTTTTATTTTATAGAAATAATTGATCTCTCATGATTCACTTATATTATTTTGAGAGTCCTTTTAAAACAACATGGCAATTTTCTTTTAGGCATAATAAAAACTTTCATATAAGTGCATTGAATACTATGAGAAGTTTGATACTTGATAATTATTTTGAGATATGGAGGTGGTGATATTAGAGTCATGCTAGTTGAGTAGTTGCGAATTTGAGAAATACTTGTGTTGAAGTTTGTGATTCCCGTAGCATGCACGTATGGTGAACCGTTATGAGATGAAGTCGGAGCATGAGTTATTTATTGATTGCCTTCCTTATGGGTGGCGGTCGGGGCCGAGCGATGGTCTTTTCCTACGAATCTACCCCCCTAGGAGCATGTGCGTAGTACTTTGTTTCGATAACCAATAGATTTTTGCAATAAGTATGTGAGTTCTTTATGACTAATATTGAGTCCATGGATTATACGCACTCTCACCCTTCCACATTTGCTAGCCTCTCTAGTACCGCGCAACTTTTGCCGGTACCATAAACCCACCATATACCTTCCTCAAAACAGCCACCATGCCTACCTATTATGGCATTTCCATAGCCATTCCGAGATATATTGCCATGCAACTTTCCACCGTTCTGTTTGTTATGACACGCTTCATCATTGTCATATTGCCATGCATGATCATGTAGTTGACATCGTATTTGTGGCAAAGCCACCGTTCATAATTTTTCCATACATGTCACTCTTGATTCATTGCATATCCCTGTACACCGCCGGAGGCATTCACATAGAGTCATATTTTGTTCTAAGTATTGAGTTGTAATTCTTGAGTTGTAAGTAAAAAGAAGTGTGATGATCATCATTATTAGAGGCATTGTCCCAATGAGGAAAGGATGATGGAGACTATGATTCCCCCACAAGTCGGGATGAGACTCCGGACAAAAAATAAAAATAAAAAAGAGAAAAGAGGCCAAAAGAAAAAAAAGAAGGCCCAAATAAAAAATGAGAGAAAAAGAGAGAAGGGACAATGTTACTATCCTTTTTCCACACTTGTGCTTCAAAGTAGCACCATGATCTTCATGATAGAGAGTCTCCTATGTTGTCACTTTCATAAACTAGTGGGAATTTTACATTATAGAACTTGGCTTGTATATTCCAATGATGGGCTTCCTCAAATTGCCCTAGGTCTTTGTGAGCAAGCAAGTTGGATGCACACACACTTAGTTTCTTTTGTTGAGCTTTCATACACTTATAGCTCTAGTGCATCCGTTGCATGGCAATCCCTACTCACTCACATTGATATCTATTGATGGGCATCTCCATAGCCCATTGATACGCCTAGTTGATGTGAGACAATCTTCTCCTTTTTGTCTTCTCCACAACCACCATTCTATTCCACCTATAGTGATATATCCATGGCTCATGCTCATATATTGCGTGAAGATTGAAAAGGTTTGAGAACATCAAAAGTATGAAACAATTGCTTGGCTTGTCATAGGGGTTGTTCATGATTTAATATTTTGTGTCATGAAGATAGAGCATAGCCAGACTATATGATTTTGTAGGGATAACTTTCTTTGGCCATGTTATTTTGAGAAGACATAGTTGCTTAGTTAGTATGCTTGAAGTATTATTATTTCTATGTCAATATTAAAATTTTATCTTGAATCTTTCGGATCTGAACATTCATGCCACAATAAAGAAAAATTACATTGAGAAATATGTGAGGAAGCATTCCACATCAAAAATTCTGTTTTTATCATTTACCTACTCGAGGACGAGCAGGAATTAAGCTTGGGGATGCTTGATACGTCTCCAACGTATCTATAATTTTTGATTGTTCCATGCTATTATATTATATGTTTTGGATGTTAATGGGCTTTATTTTACACTTTTATATTATTTATGGGACTAACCTATTAACCGGAGCCCTAGCCCAAATTGCTGTTTTTTTGCCTATTTCAGTGTTTCGTAGAAAAGGGATATCAAACGGAGTCGAAACGGAATGAAACCTTCGGGAGCATTATTTTTGGAACAAACATGATCCAGGGGACTTGGAGTGGACGTCAAGAAACAACCGAGGAGGCCACGTGGCAGGGGGCGCGCCTACCCCCCTTGGGTGCGCCCTCCACCCTCGTGGGCCCCTAGTTGCTCCACCGACCTACTTCTTCCTCCTATATATCTATCCATATACCCCGAGAACATCCAGGAGCACCACAAAACCCTATTTCTACCGCCGCAACCTTTTGTACCCAAGAGATCCCATCTTGGGGCCTTTTCTGGAGCTCCGCCGGAGGGGGCATTGATCACGGAGGGCCTCTACATCAACTCCATGGCCCCTCCGATGATGTGTGAGTACTTTACTTCAGACCTTCGGGTCCATAGCTAGTAGCTAGATGGCTTCTTCTCTCTCTTTGGATCTCAATACAAAGTTCTCCTCGATTCTCTTGGAGATCTATTCGATGTAATCTTCTTTTGCGGTGTGTTTGTCAAGATCCGATGAATTGTGGGTTTATGATCAAGTCTATCTATGAACAATAGTTGAATCTTCTCTGAATTCTTTTATGTATGATTGGTTTATCTTTGCAAGTCTCTTTGAATTATCAGTTTGGTTTGGCCTACTAGATTGATCTTCCTTGCAATGGGAGAAGTTCTTAGCTTTGGGTTTAATCTTGCGGTGCTCGGTCCCAGTGACAGTAAGGGAAACGACACGTATTGTATTATTGCCATCGAGGATAAAAAGATGGGGTTTATATCATATTTCATGAGTCTATCCCTCTACATCATGTCATCTTGCTTAAGGCGTTACTCTATCTTATGAACTTAATACTCTAGATGCATGCTGGATAGCGGTCGATGTGTGGAGTAATAGTAGTAGATGCAGGTAGGAGTCGGTCTACTTGTCACAGACGTGATGCCTATATACATGATCATACCTGGATATTCTCATAATTATTCGCTTTTCTATCAATTGCTTGACAGTAACTTGTTCACCCACCGTAATACTTATGCTATCTTGAGAGAAGCCACTAGTGAAACCTATGGCCCCCGGGTCTATTCTCGATCATAAAAGTTTCCAATCTACTTTATTTTGCAATCTTTACTTTCAATCTGTATCATAAAAATACCAAAAATATTTATCTTATTATTATCTCTATCAGATCTCACTCTTGCAAGTGGCCGTGAAGGGATTGACAACCCCTTTATCGTGTTGGTTGCGAGGTTCTTATTTTTTTGTGTAGGTACGAGGTGACTCGCATGTGGTCTCCTACTGGATTGATACCTTGGTTCTCAAAAACTAATGGAAATACTTACACTGCTTCACTACATCACCCTTTCCTCTTCAAGGGAAAACCAACGCAGTGCTCAAGAGGTAGCAAGGCCGTATACGGTTTTCGGCCCGTGCGAGGTTGTGTCTGTCCCGCCAGGTCTGATGACCGCCCTCGCGCGTTGGAGCATGCCCCCTCGATCCATAGATTGATCTTATCAGACCGGCTCTGTTGTCCAGGTCCTTGCGTAGGTCGTAGGTATAGCCCAGGGCCGTTACCTCCTTGCCTCGAGGGCGGGGTGGCACGGGCTGGTGTTCGGCATGAGTAGCTGGTCTATCCCATCCACGTGGCGGTCAGTCGGGCTCGTCAGCAGTTCTATGCTTTGGCAGTGTGGGCTCAAGGGCCTTTTCATCAAATTTAGGCCGTAGCTTGCACTCAGGTAACTCTTAGTTCGATGTTCGAGGCCGTACTCCTCGGCAACCAGGATGTTAGTCCATCTGTCATTGAGTAGATCCTGATCAGCTCGAAGCTGCTGCTGCTTCTTTCAGGCTTCTTGTAGTGGCGATTAACCAGCATTTAAAGCGCTCTTGTTTGAGGGGTTCCTCCGACAAGATGAAATCTTCGTCACCGAGGCTCACATCCTCTTCGGAGATCGGTAGGTAATTGCTGTCCTTCGAGCCCTCGTTCTCGGTAGGATTTTCAGGATTAACTTGCCCATCCTCCCAATCATCCTATTCGGATGTTGGCTCGACAGGGGCTTCGGGGTCTTCGGCATTCTCTGGAGTGTTATTGTCTTCGGTGCCAGTATTGCTGTCTTTTCGGCGACATGATTTTGAGCGGCGCCGCTGACGTCGACGCTTTGGAGGTGCTTCAGCAGGCTGGTCCTCAACCGGATCTTTTTTGCCGTCGTCGTCATCCTCTTTAGGTGTATCCACCATGTATATGTCGTATGTGGAGGTGGCCGTATAACGTCCTGTAAACTGAGGGTCTTGGCCTTGTCCGTCTCCGGCTTCGTCGTCCATGCCGCTGATGTCTTCGGGGGCGTAGTCCAGCATGTCAGTTAGATCATCCACAGTGGCTATGAGGTGGATGGTCGGTGGGACGTAAAATTCCCCGCCCTCAGCCCCAAGTCTGGGCTGGGCATAATTCGGGAGCAATCCTTCCGTAATGGCGAGTGATCGCATTAAGTCCAGAGCCTCGTTTAAAGGTGAGGGTTGGACAGAGAAACAAGAGTCTATGGGGCTGTCCGGAGTTGGGGCCTCCTGGCGGCGCCCGCTTGACACGGACCTCGAGAGTTCGGACTTAGAGTCTAGTAGAGTGTCCGGCGCTTCTCCGATAGCAAGCTCCATAAGTGCAGAGTGTCCGGCAGGCTCTAGACTCCCGTCTTAGGACCTGGCGGCCTACTCTGGATCTAAGGCCAGAGCGGTAATTGGGGCTGCGAACCCTTCGAAGATCAAATCTCCTTGGATATCGGCGACATAGTTTAGGTTCCCGAAACTGATCTGATGACCAGGGGCGTAGTTGTCGATCTACTCGAGCTGGCCAATCGAGTTGGCATGCAGCGCGAAGCCGCCAAATACGAAAATTTGGCCGGGGGGAATCTCCCCCGAAACAGCATCATTGTGGATGATCGAACGAGACATCGAATCCTTTGTCAACAGCACAGAGGAACTCTCAATGAAAGCACCAATGTCGGTGTCAAAACCGGCAGATCTCGAGTAGGGGGTCCCGAACTGTGTGTCTAAGGATCGAAGGTAACAGGAGGCAGGGGACACGATGTTTACCTAGGTTCGGTCCCTCTTAACGGAGGTAATACCCTACTTCCTACTTAATTGGCTTTTATGAGTATAGGGGTTACAAGAGTTGGTCTACCTCGAGATCGTAATGGCTAGCTAAACCCTAGATGTCTAGCCTGAATGATTATGACTACATCTACGGACTATAACCCTCCAGTTTATATAGACACCGGAGGGGGCTAGGGTTGTACAGGGTCGGTTTACAAAGAGAGGAATCTTCGTATCCTAACGCCAAGCTTGCCTTCCACGCCAAGGAGAGTCCCATCTAGACACGGGGGAGCCTTCTATCTTGTATCTTCATGGCCCACCAGTCTGGTCCACGTTACATAGCCCGGACACCCGGAGACCCCCTAATCCAGGACTCCCTCACCTGCCTAGTCACCACCCCTTGAGCATCTAGCCATGTCATCTTGACACGTGCTTCGGAAGACTCCAATAGAGGTAGTTCTAGAGCGGTGGATGAATACGTGGCCAGGTAGTCCTCATCTATCTAATGATGTGCCTATCATTGATATAGAGCGTCGGCAAGGAACTTTGCTTGCCGGTCTGAAGCTTGCCGGGTCAATACTTGTCGGGCGGCAAGGAACTTGCTTGCCGATCCGAGGCTTGCCAGGGTCTGGCTTGGCGGGCGGCAAGGAACTTGCTTGTCGATCCGAGGCTTGTCGGGGTCAGGCTTGGCGGGCGGCAAGGAACTTGCTTGTCAATCCGAGGCTCGTCGGGGTCTAGTTTGGCGGCCCCAGAGACTCTGCCGAAGTAGCTTGGACTCGATCTCGGGCGTGGTCTCGACCCTGCCAGACTCTATCCCCGCAGGGGAGACCTTTCTGGGGAACCTTCCGGTTGGTGTGCTTGAGTGTTGATCCATACCGTGGGAGAGACGCTCCCCACGCGGTAGTAGTGCTTGCCGGCGAAATGATTGCCAGGTGTTTGAAAGTGCTAGTGATCGACTAGAGGGGGGGTGAATAGGCAATTTTTTATGAAAGTCTTCAAAACATGGATGTTTCTAAGACAAACAATAGAAAGAAACCTATTACCATGCAGCGGAAAGGTAGACTACACTAAGCAAGCCATAGTCAAGTATTCAATGAAATGAAGGCACAAAGACTAATAGCAGCTATGCAGTATAGATCAGGATGGAAGATAGTATGAAGCCAATCAGATCAAGCAGTCACTCAGTGAAGACAGAAGATAATGCAAACATGCAATGACTTCACAAGGACTAACAGTAAATAAAGAGATGGAAAGGATAGAACCAGTGGCTCGTTGAAGACAATGATTTGTTGGACCAGTTCCAGTTCCTGTGACAATCGTACGTCTGGTTAGGGAGGCTGAGATTCAACTCAGAAGACCGCGTCTTCACCTTATTCCCCTTGAGCTAAGGACACCCAGTCCTCGCCCAATCACTCTGGTAAGTCTTCAAGGTAGACTTCCAAACCTTCACAGACTTCATTCACCGGCGATCCACAATGACTCTTGGATGCTCAGAACGCGACGCCTAACCGGCTGGAGGATTCATAGTCCTCAAGTGTAATAAGTCTTCAGATCACACAAACAAGAAGACTTAAGTGATGCCTAACACTCTTTGGCTCTGGGTGTTTAGGGCTTTGTCCTCGCAAGGATTTCTCTCTCAAAGGCTTCGAGGTGGGTTGCTCTCAAACGACAAAAGCCGTGCACTAACTTTGAGCAGCCGGCCAATTATAGTGTAGGGGGTGGGCTATTTATAGCCACTAGGCAACCCGACCTGATTTGTCTGAAATGACCCTGGGTCACTAAGGAACTGACACGTGTTCCAACGGTCAGATTTCAAACACACACGGCAACTTTACTTGAGCTACAAGCAAAGTTGACTTATCCAGCTCTGGATAAGATTTGCTCTCATTGTCTTCGCTCGAAGACATAGGATTTTGGTTAAGCATCACTTTAGTCATTCTGACTGGTTCACTTGGACCCCACTTAACAGTACGGTGGTTCCTATAACTCAACAAAGAAGAAAAAGAACGACGAAACAACTAAGTCTTCGCGCTCCATAGTCTTCGCGCGATGTCTTCTCTTGTCATAGTCTTCAATGTGAATGTCTTCACATACCACCTTTAACTTCAATGTCTTCATACATTTTTAGGGGTCGTCTCCGGTAGGAAAACCGAATTAATGAGGGACTTCTACCTGTGTTATCCTGCAATTCTCACAAACACATTAGTCCCTCAACCAGGTTTGTCATCAATACTCCAAAACCAACTAGGGGTGGCACTAAATGCACTTACAATATCCCCCTTTTTGGTGATTGATGACAAACTGGTTGATGTTTTCAACAGGGATAAAAGTATGTGAAATTGTAAAGGATTTAAGTATTATCTTCATAAGTAGCAGGAAGGCTCCCCCTGAAGATGTGCATATAAGTATTTGCTTTTCAATGCAAATGCACATGGCAGGTTATACTTGCGGAGCTCTTCTTTTACTTATGAAGACAATTCATCATGCATGAAAGGATATATCAAAGATAATGACATGCATAAGGGAAAATGGACGTCTGCCAAATGACCTCGTGTGGAATTTATCGTCGCACATGCGGAATTTATCATCGCATCACATAGTGTCGAAAAAGTAGCAGACGACCATCAAGTTTAAGTGTTACAACTCAAAAACGAACCAAATGTTTCAAAAGCGAGAGTTGTAAGCACTTTGCAAATGTAGCAAAAAGTAAAGCAACCACCCATATGGACCCGCTTGATGACTATCAACTCATATGCTTCTCCCCCATTTGTCAGTAAGGACCAAAAAGCTTTGAAGACATAGAGCTTCTACTCGTTCCCATGAGGTGCAGGCGAAGCAGCAGGGTCGTCGTTGAGGTCCGGTGGTGCAGAAGAACTTGGTGCAGTGTCGAGACACGCTGAAGTTGGAGGTGGTGAAGTGGCATCATCTTGATCATCGATAACTCTGGCATTCACCGTGGCAGCTGAGGAAGAATAGTCAGAGTCTTCAAGGGAGGGAGTCCGACACAAGTGAGCATTCCTTGGAGGAGTGGAGTCAAACTTGAATCTTTCTGTGAAGCCATCGTCTTGAAGATCTTCTTCGGCAGTGAGCAAAGTCAAACTCTTCCAAGACCTCCGACGGGTTTCATGTGTGACAAAGGCATTCTTGGTGGCAAGATTGCGAATGCGATTGACGTCCACCAAGAGGCTTTGCATCTGACGCTTAAGCCAGTCATGATGCTTATCCTATTTCTGATGTAGCACGACGAGAAGCTCTCGGTCATTGAGAACACGAGATCGCTTCCGAGGTCTCTGGGCAATGGTGCTTCCAGTTGCGTCAGTTTGGGCGCGAGGGGTACGTGTTTTACCAGCCAAGGGATAAACACGAGAGACTGCCTGAACTCCTTCAATGGGCTGGGTGAAGCTTTGACAATCAACATTGTGAAGATAGATTGGGTCCTTAGCAGGCTCTGGGTAAATAGCTTCAACAGACAGATCAACCTCTGGCAAGAATACAAGGTGATTGCGCGCAGATGGTTGATAGTTGAAGGCAGAGTGAAGCTTTATAAGGCGCATGACCCATGGAGCATAGAACTTCAGACCAAAAATATCGGAGCCAGATGCAGCCAACTGCCTGATGAAGAAGTCTTGAGCATTGAAACTTATGCCATTGAAGATATAGAAAACCAAAGTCTTCATTGCTCCTTCAAGCTTCACTGCAGATGAATGTCCTTTGACTGGCCACAGAGTCTTTCTGATGATATGATAAATGGTGCGGGGCAGATACTTTAGGTCTTCAACAAAGAATTCGGTTGGGTATTCAGCGTCGCGTGGCAAAGGCTTCATCATGCTCAGCATTTGACTCATGTTGGGTTCTAGCTTCTGGAAAATGCTCTCCAAAGCATTCTGGTGTTGTTGACAACCTGGTTCATAGTATTCACCAGGAGTGGGCAGGGCTGTGAGCTCAATGATGTCTTGAGCTTTAGCTTCATGATGAACATCTCATGTCATCCACTCAAGGATCGAAGTCTTCGGATCCCTGTTG